>NC_060124.1:148426576-148729606 GCF_021461395.2 Schistocerca americana
ACCCCACTGATGCTTTTCCTTTCCTAAAGCTAAACTTACAATCATCTAGCAAAACCAAACTTTTCTCTTCCATTCTACTATATATTATTTTTCCATCAACGTGGATGGATGAGCGATTAAGCTGATACTGCGATAATTTACGCACGTGTCTGCTTTTGCTGTCTCTGAAACCGTGTGGATGATGTTTTCAGAACGTAAGCTGATATATCGCCAGTGTCACATGTTCTACACATCGACGCGAATAGTCATTTTGTTGCTACTTCCCTACATGGTTTTAGAAAATCTGATGGAATATTGTCTATTCCTTCCGCCTTATTAGATGAGGCGATGTCCGAGGTTTTATTTTAATTTCTGATTCTAATTTGGGTCCTCCGCCTCTTACGTGTCGACTTCTGTTTCTTCTTCCATCACGTCATCAGATATGTACTCCGCGTCATAGAGGCATTCAAAGTACTGTTTCCACGTATCTGCTCTCTCCTCTGTACTTAATAGTGGAATTCCCATTGCACGGCTAGTGTTACCATCCTTGCTTTTAATTTCACCGAAGGTTGTGTTGACTTTTCTATATGTTGGTTCAGTCGTTCCGACAATCATTTTTTTTTATCTCCACACAACGTCATTCCACTGTTCAATCGTCCAATGTTTACGCTCTTTACACGAAGCGAGGCGTAGTTTGGTATTTATCGGCGTGATGGGCGGCTTATGAGCAGCCGTTCGACCATGATATCCAAGTTCTCTCAGCCACCACCTAACTGTCATAGTACTTGCAGTGGATCTTGATGCAGTTTGGAATTCCTGTGATACGGTCTGCCTAATACACTACGACCCTCTTATATGTCGGCGGTCTCTGTCAGTCAACAGACGAGGTTGTCCTGTACGCTTTTGTGCTGTACGTGTCCCTTCACGTTTCCACTTCACTATTACATCGGAAACAGTGGACCTAGGGATGTTTAGGACTGTGGAAATCTCGCGTACAGACATATGACAGAAGCGACACCCAATCACCCGACCACGTTCGAAGTCCTTCAGATCCGTGAAGCGCCCCATTCTGCTCTCTCACGATGTCTAATGACTACTGACGTGGCTGATATGGAGTAACTGGCAGTAGGTGGCAGCACAATGCACCTACTATGAGAAACGTATGTTTTTGGTGGAGTAAGGATACTTTTGATCATACAGTGTACAATCAGTGGCACTTCCAAATAGAATCAGCTGCTTCTTGTCGTTAATAATAAGAAGCTTTCTATCTTCAAAGGACCCCATTAAGATTTTGAATGAAATACACACACTAAAGGAGTTACCTATCAATCTGTCTGTGAACCATTCAGCATTTTTAGGGCATTCAGACATGATATCGATGCAGAGACATATGTCTTAAGCGTGTATAATACTAACGTTTCTGGTGCAATCTATTTCAGCTCCATTAAAATTGACCCATATTTCTTGAAACAGCAAAGTGAATGCCTTGTGTGTAAGGCGCATTTTCTCTGGTATTGCCGAAGTCTTTGTAGGTGTAAATGCTCTTTCCACGTATAGAAAGATTTTGATTGGAAGTGTCAGGCTATCTTGATGTTGAATAATAATTCGTATCTAATCACCATATCAGAACATTGGCGGGACAAACGATTTGTACGAAAAATATTCTTTACTTATGATAGGGCTCCGCATTTTGTGCGAAAGTTGTTAAATCTAGTGATATCGTTGTAAGATTTCAACCGTATTGATTTAGAAAACTCGTGCTCCATGTGTGTTTCACATTCTGCTTTCGCTGGAAATTGGTCTTCTGATGGCTGAGTTTAACGTATTTATATTTAATACCCACTCTTATGCTTCAGATGAAGATGTACTATAACTCCCTCACCGAGAAAATCGAGTTCGTTTGCCTTCTTTTGTATAATGTTCAGCTCTATATGGTCTATTGTCTGAACAATCAGTGGAAGACGTATTGATTTACTTGGAATTTCTACAATTCTATAACCTAGGCCCACCATAGGAAGAACTACGTATACAGTATGGACTCATCTGTCGTTAAGGTAAAAATTACTCACGATATTACACTCTTCACGAATCATACTGACTGGCAGTATGTCCACAAGTAAATTTTAGTATTATTATGCTCCTGTACTTGTCTCTTGGAAGAACCTATTAGCGATCGTGCTGAACCCTCACGGTTAAAGTATGCTGTCTCTTCTGCTGTTTTTATCTCGATTTGAAACATATTAACATTTGCATGTGACGCAAATCTTTCTACAAATCGTTTTGTGTGTGCATTTAATTAGTCAGTGTCATAGGGGCCAGTAAGTATTAACACAACTTCCTCACTTTCCAGAGATGATTTGTTATTTGCCTCAGTGACATTAGTTATTCTGCTGTATGCTTCCAGATCGATCAGTGCAACACTCCATCCCGCTTGCTTAGATCTACTGGAGGAAGGGTTTTCACTTTTAATGTAAACCATGTTCTTCTAGAGTTAGAGCAAACGGGTAATGTCCTCAGAGATATGAATTCAAAATTTGGTAGTGTCAAAAATTATCTGTGCGAATGTATGCTTCATAACACACACTGCAAAATTACTGGGTTTTTAGTTTTCTGGCGAGTTTCAGCAGAACTATGCTAGTAAGCGGTTTGTCCGGTAGTATTGCTATGAGCTGTTCTTTATGTAGCGCAGAAAAATTTTCGCCTATGGTTTTAAATACAGTCCTCTACCGATATCGATGGAGTCCTTTGGCCATATTATGTCATTTAGCCCCTTATAGTTCCTTCCCTGCCTTTGTATGTTCTTTCCTGCTTCAGTTATGGCACCAGGACTCCGAATGAGAACCAATTGCTGATAGCCAGCAAATGCGGGGATTAGAAACGGAATTATTCCATCAGGCGTCTTAGGTTTTGTCAAAATCCTAGCCACTTCAACACATCCTTTCCTTCCTCCTTCCTGCATCATAGTACTTTTCGCTGCTGCCGCTTCTGACTGGATGCAATTTTTTAAACATTCTGTAGTGTTTTTCTTCGTCTTTAGTGTGCCATGAGGTTCAGTCATAATGTGCTTGAAGCCTACTCCAGCAACCAGTTTCAGCTTGGCACACATTGCATTATCGACGACAAAAGAAAGAAAGCTTTTTACTGTACCTTTTTATTTACTTATTTATGTGTTTTATTCATATATATTTATTTACTTACTTTTTTTTTTTTTTTTGACGTGTTGCCTAGTCTCATCAGCTAATATTTTGCTGCAGTGCAACGATCTCTCTTATAATGTAAGCGATATCGTGTACCTTGCATGCAGCATGTAGGACGTTAACTCCCTTACTGTCACGAACTAGACGCATTTCCGTCTTCGTTCCAGATCCAAAAGAATTGTATCCAGGGACAGAGAGTTCGACAAGTAGACTCTTGTGATTACCGCTCCGTCTCTATTGATATCTTTCCTAGTACTCATGTAATGAGACTGGGTGGCTTGTAGTCTCCATGTCCTATTATATAGCAAATTGCAAGCGTTCACCCAGCTTTTCTGCTTCAATGAGAAGCCGAGCCACTTCATTAATGACTAGCTACCTCGATGTAAAAATTGCCTCCAATTTGAAACCACCTGGCTGATTAAAACTCTGTGCCAGAGCGAGACTCGAACTCAGGTCCTTTGCCTTATGCAGGCAAGAGCTCTACCATCTGAGTTACCAAAGCACGACTCACGAGCCATCCTGACAGGTTCAGTTCTGCCAGTACCTCGTCTCCTACTTCCAGACATCACATAAGCTCTTCTGTGAAACTTGCAGAACTAGCACTCCTTAAGTATGTCGTGGATTTACAGATTTACAGTTTAAAGAAGGTCTATGTGTATAGGGTGTACACTGGCGTCCAAAATTAAACCAACAAATGGAAATTCTGGAAGGTTGCGTCTACTTTGCCACAAAACAGTATAAACGGGAGATGATAAAGCACAAACAGTGTAAAGAATACAGAACATAAACATTTGCAACATAACGTTCTTCGTTTTTTCCAAGGCAGGATTTGGTCACACATTCCGGCAACTGGTCAATGTTTTCATTCTGGGATGAAAGTACCTATGGCCTCAATACATATCTGACAACAAAGAGGCATGCTGTGAATGATATCATCAATCTCATGTTGAGATAATGACGCTCATTCTTCCCGCAGAGCTGCTCCTAAGTGTTGGACAGTGGTTGTGCGATGCCGATGCGATGCAACCAGCCTCCGAAGTGCATTCCGGACGACTCTATGTGTTCAAATTCGGGAAAGAGAGAGGTCCAGTTTTACGGGCAGTATCTACCGTTTCCAAGAAAACATCAACCACCTGTACTCTATGAGGTTGGGCATAATCGTCCATCAGTAGGACGTCTGGCTCCACAGGACCTCGCAACAACCGCACATTGTTCGGGTCCCTAAATAGTGTTCCATGGTCCCTCCAGATGCGAATCCGTCGGGAATCACTTTCCAGACCAAATAGGGACACATTTGTGAAGAGAACGTTCGCCCACTGCTCGACCGTACAGGTGACATGCTGACGACTGCACTGTAGACGTTCCCTTTTTGTGAAGACGAGTCATAGGTAAGCATAGAGCAGGTCACCGACAGCGAAGGTTACTTCCGAACCCTTATGCAACCGTTTGTCTCGATACAACAGGTCAGATACCAGTTGCTGTGCAGTACTAAGGTGGTACCGCCGTGCACTTACATACAAATAACGGTCCTCTCATTCTATTATCATACGTGGTGAACACTACGCTAGTCTTCTGAATTCAGTTTTGGTTTCTATGAACCGTCACCATATCCTAGAAACAACAGAACGACTCGCATTAAGACATCGGGCCACATGAATTTGCGACTGTCCGTTTCTATTCTTCCTATGACCCTCTACCACAGAGAGTTTGATAGGCGTAATCTCTGTGCCACACTGCACCATCTGCGACTGTATATGGCGTGACTGTAGATGTGGGACCACCTGGCGAATACCAGCCCGTTTGATAGGTGCCATGACGTCATATTTGGCTTGTTTGTCCAGTGACCGGAATACCACCTTCCGTGCAGAAACCTATCTTACAGATATCTCTTCTCGCATTCGGGAGGACGACGGTTCAATCCCGTCTCCGGCCATCCTGATTTAGGTTTTCCGTGATTTCCCTAAATCGCCTCAGGCAAATGCCGGGATGGTTCCTTTGAAAGGGCACGGCCGATTTCCTTCCCCATCCTTCCCTCACCCGAGCTTGCGCTCCGTCTATAATGACCTCGTTGTCGACGGGACGTTAAACACTAATATCCTCCTCCCTCCTCCAGATATCTCTTCACAGTTTGTATGATTATATGTTGAATTAGACGCAGGGTGGGGAAATAGGTTTTTATTAGTTTAATTTTGGACCCAGTGTATTTATTTGCAACATTCCTCAAGATTGCTTTGAGCACCGGTATTTTCCATGAAATTATAGTAATTATTTAAGCCATAATTACTTGTACCTCTTAACTGCTCAGGAAATTCTCGTTACAATTTCTAGGATAGCAGAACAGCATCAGAAAGTTGCTTCAATTACTTCCGCCGAGTCTGCGGCTCGTGGTCTTGTGGTAGCGTTCTCGCTCCCCTAGCACGGGGTCCCGGGTTCGATTCCCGGTGGGGTTAGGGATTTTTCTCTGCCTCGAGATGACTGGGTGTTGTGTGTATTTCATCCTCATTCACTCGCAAGTCACAGTATTGGCGTTAAAGAGCTTGTGGAGCGGCGGCCGAACCGTCCCGCGAGGGGTCACCCGGCCACCAATGCCATACGCTCATTATTATTACTTCTGTGGCACTGCAAGTAGAACTCTCACGCACTTCATCGACAGCACCTCCATCATGACATGACGTGTGCAAACAGTCAATACACAAAACTGAATGCTTAGCAGTGTTTTGTGGGAATCACGGATTTCATTTTTTTCAAAATATATACAACACACGTCTTAATCAATCGTCGTCATCGTCAAGACGCAAATGGAGTGAGAGAGCGCTCTATGCACATATTTTATACAGTAACATCTAGCTGGTTCTGCTGTAAATACCTTCAATGGCGCTGCAACAGCAACAAAAAATCCTGTGTATAATATCAGGCAAAACATAATAACTATTATGAAAAGATGAACACCTACTGTAGTTGCCTACGCTTGTTACATGGTGTGAGATTGACTAGGCATTTTAAAAATGGTGTGTTGGTAGACCCAGTCATTTTATGCATCTTCATGCCATTCTGGCGGATAATCATTATTTGCTGAACAATATCCAATCTGTCTAGAATCATACTTTCCTCTGCTCACATGTCCTTCCACTCTTGATAGAGCTGCGACACATTTCTCAGAGAGATGTTTACAAGAAATAGACAAGTCAAATTCTTCTTTTCCCAACGCAAGCATGTCGTCAAATGAACACAAGATGTGCTGATGGCGAATAAATGACGGCATTATACGGCAATATGCGTTTTTTACACATTAAAATATTCTAGTGACGTTATAATTCAGGCTTGTCTGCTGTACTGAATGCAAATCACTCGAAGGGTGGGAGCATGCACGTCTTTGGCTGCCAAGTAGAAGTACCTCTTGTTTACAATAAAAAACTCAATTGCACGCCACTGGCTGCCAACAGAAGTGGTGCTGGAGCGGTGATGGTGGGGGTGTGCAGGGAGGGGGCGTCCTCCCATCCCCTTCCTTACCTTGGCCTTCCCCGGAATTATAAAAAAGTACCTACAATCTTGTCAGCGAAATATAACAAGGTCAGTTGTCTCAGCTGGTGCTGGAGCGGTGATGGTGGTGGCGGGCAGGGGAGGGGGGGGGGGGGCGTCCTCCGATCCCCTTCCTTAACTCGGCCTTTCCCGGAGTTATGAAAAAGTACTTACACTCTTGTCAGCGAAATATAACAAGGTCAGTTGTCTCAACTGTAATCTTACACCACAGATAAACATGTGCTGATGCTGACGTCAGAAATATTCTTAAAGAACATACACTGCTCTAATACTGTGGAGAAGGGGAATATTTCCAATAAAATTGATGCAGTATAGTGTGATACGGCAGCAAACGATAATGACAGTCGAACAGCATGAACAAAGGTATGAAAATGTTGTGCAACGTTGACCTGTCGTATTTCCCTTTTCATAATCTCTTTTTTGACATGATGCTCTCCATAAAGTTTGCGGAATCCTGGAAGAGATATGCTGGTAATATTTACAAGACAGGTAGCAATGAAACACGTGATCATGTGCACATTACTATTCTTAGACTTCTTGGATACCACACCAACTGATCAAACGTATCCGGACACGCCCAGAAACATACGTTTTTCGTTTTAGGTGCATTGTGCTGCCACCTAGTGTCAGTTTCTCCATATCAGCTACCTCAGTAGTCACTAGACTTCGTGAGAGAGCAGAATGGGACCCTTTGCAGAACTCACGGATTTCGAATGTGGTCAGGTTATTGGGCGTCATTTGTGACATACGTCTGACTGGAAGATTTCCTCACTCTTAATCATCCCTAGGTCCACGGTTTCCGATATGATAGTGAAGTGGAAACGTGAAGGGCACGTACAGTACAAAAGCGTACAAGCTGACCTCGCATGTTGACTGTCAGACAGCACCGACAATTGAAGAGGCTCGTAATCTGTAACAGGCAGACATCTAACCAGACCATCACACAGGAATTCCAGACTGCGTCTTGATCCACTGCAAGTACTATGGCAATTAGGTGGGATGTGAAAATACTTGGATTCCATGGTCGCGCGACTGCTCATAAGCCACACATCATGCCAGTAATTGCTAAACGACGCCTCGCTTGGAGCAAGGAGCGTGAACATTGAACGATATGACAGCGTAAAAATGTTGTGTGTAGTGGCGAATCAGGGTACACAATGTGTCGATCCGATGGCAGGGTGTGGCTTTGGTGAATGCCCGGTGAACGTCACCTGGCAGCGTGTGTAATACCAACAGTAAAATTCGGACGCAGTGGTCTTACGGTGTGGTCGTATTTTTCGTGGAGGGGGCTTCCACCTCTTGTTGTTTTGCTTGACATTATCACAGCACAGGCCTACATTGATGTTTTAAGCACCTTCTTGCTTCCGACTGTTGAAGATCAATGTGGGGATGGCCACTGCATCTTTCAGTACGATCGAGTACCTGTTCATAATGCACGGCCTGTGGCGGAGATGTTACACGACAATATCATCCCTGTAATGGACTGGCCTGCACAGAGTCCTGACCTGAATCATGTAGATCACCTTTGGGATGTTTTGGAACGCACGCTTCGTGCCAGATCTCACCGACCCTCATCGATACCTCTCCTCAGTGCAGCATCCCGTGAAAAATGGGCTGCCATTCCCTAAGAAACCTTCCAGCACCTGGTTGAACGCATGCCTTCGAGAGTGGAAGCTGTTATCAAGGCTGAGGATGGGCCAACACCGTATTGAATTTCAGCATGACCAATGGAGGGCGCCCCCAACTTGTAAGTCATTTACAGCCATGTTCCTGGATACTTTTGATCACACGGTGTATCTTTCCACGTAGCACCAATACAGAGATGATTAGTGAGAACGTTTGGAGTTACGTAGTAGTATTCCGAAGACCTGGCCATCTTTTCTTATACTATAAGCTGATACTGGTTATAGCTGACTGCTAAAGGCCGTTTTTACTACAAGCCATATCGCTTAAAATTCAGTTTCATGTATTTCCCTGAGAGAAATACTCTTTAAGTAGGATGTTTAGCTTCTTTTCTTCATCACAAACATTTTAAGACCGTAATGACTTTCCATTCATTGGTTAACTAATAATTTATCACAATATGAATATGAAAATCAATAAAGATCAAGCAAAAGATTTTACAGATGTCTCTGATATACAGGGTGTTACAAAAAGGTACGGCCAAACTTTCAGGAAACATTCCTCACACACAAATAAAGAAAAGATGTTATGTGGACATGTGTCCGGAAACGCTTAATTTTCATGTTGGAGCTCATTTTAGTTTCATCAGTATGTACTGTACTTCCTCGATTCACCGCCAGTTGGCCCAATTGAAGGAAGGTAATGTTGACTTCGGTGCTTGTGTTGACATGTGACTCATTGCTCTACAGTACTAGCATCAAGTACATCAGTTCGTAGTATCAACAGGTTAGTATTGATCACGAACGTGGTTTTGCAGTCAGTGCAATGTTTACAAATGCGGAGTTGGCAGTTGCCCATTTGTTGTATGGATTAGCACGGGGCAATAGCCGTGGCGCGGTACGTTTGTATCGAGACAGATTTCCAGAACGAAGGTGTCCCGACAGGAAGACGTTCGAAGCAATTGATCGGCGTCTTAGGGAGCACGGAACATTCCAGCCTATGACTCGCGACTGGGGAAGACCTAGAACGACGAGGACACCTGCAATGGACGAGACAATTCTTCATGCAGTTGACGACAACCCTAATGTAAGCGTCAGAGAAGTTGCTGCTGTACAAGGTAACGTTGACCACGTCACTGTATGGAGAGTGCTACGGGAGAACCAGTTGTTTCCGTACCATGTACAGCGTGTGCAGGCACTATCAGCTGCTGATTGGCCTCCACGGGTACACTTCTGCGAATGGTTCATCCAACAATGTGTCAATCCTCATTTCAGTGCAAATCTTCCCTCTACGGATGAGGCTTCATTTCAACGTGATCAAATTGCAAATTTTCACAATCAACATGTGTGGGCTGACGAGAATCCGCACGCAATTGGGCAATCACGTCATCAACACAGATTATCTGTGGCATTGTTGGTGATGTCTTGATTGGACCCCATGTTTTTCCATCTATGCTCAATGGAGCAGGTTATCATGATTTCATACGGTATACTCTACCTGTGCTGCTAAAACATGTGCCTTTACAAGTACGACACAACATGTGGTTCATGCACGATGGAGCTCCTGCACATTTCAGTCGGAGTGTTCGTACGCTTCTCAACAACAGATTCGGTGACTGATTGATTGGTAGAGGCGGACCAATTCCATAGCCTCCACGCTCTCCTGACCTCAACCCTCTTGACTTTCATTTATGGGGGCATTTGAAAGCTCTTGTCTACGCAACGCCGGTACCAAATGTAGAGACTCTTCGTGCCCGTATTGTGGACGGCTGTGATACAATACGCCATTTTCCAGGGCTGCGTCAGCGCATCAGTTATTCAATGCGACGGAGGGTGGATGCATGTATCCTCGCTAACGGAGGACATTTTAAACATTTCCTGAACAAAGTGTTTGAAGTCACGCTGGTACGTTCTGTTGCTGTGTGTTTACATTCAATGATAAATGTGATTTGAAGAGAAGTGATAAAATGAGCTCTAACATGGAAAGTAAGCGTTTCCGGACACATGTCCACGTAACATATTTTCTTTCTTTGTGTGTGAGGAATGTATCCTTAAAGTTTGGCCGTACCTTTTTGTAACACCCTGTATAGTCCTGAATGTATGACTATAGTTGTTCGATGTTGAGGTCCCAACAGCATTTAGTAAACTAATACACAAGTGACGTTGCAGGACGAGAGTGAAAGAACAATAACCACAAAAGTACAATCTGCGTTAAAGAGAATTTCAGAAAGGATAGGCTAAACACGATTGCCAGTAGCGTGTTTGGTGCTGTTAGAAGTACATCGTTCCTGTGAGTTAGTATCGGCAGAAGTGATTGTTGGCAACCGTAATATAATAATAATTGAATCGTTTTATCTACCTTTCAATTCAGATGATGCAGTTGCTTAAAAATTCAAAGAAAATTTGGGTTTCATTCCTAACACCTACCCGAGTCATACTGTCGTACTTTGTGATGACTTTAAGTTGCCCACGGTATGATGGCGAAAATATATGTTTAATTCCGGAGGTACGGATAAAACACTATCCGAATGCGTGCTAAACGCATACTCTCAAAATTATTTCGAGCAGTTTGTTCATGAGCCCACGCTAATTGAAAACGGCTGTGAAAACACACTTGACCTCTTAGCAACATATAAATCTGAGTTAATAACGAGCATCAATATGGATACACAGATTAGTGAAGGCCGGGTTATCGTAGCGAGCCTGAATATCGTATTCCCCAAATCTTCCGAAAATAAACGAAAAATATACCTATTCACAAAACTAGATAAAAATTCACTTGACGCCTTCCTAAGAAACAACCTCCACTTCTTCCAGACGAATAATATAAGTGTAGACCAGATGTAGATTGAATTCAAAGAAATAGTATCGGCAGCAATTGAGAGATTTATACCAAATAAATTAAGAAACGATGGACCTGATCCTCCTTGGAAAACAAAACGGGTCAGAATACTGTGGCAGCAACAACAAAACAATCATGCTAAATTTAAATAGCTGCAAAACCCCCAAGATTGACGATCTTTTACGGAGGCTCAAAATTTAACGCAGACATCAATGCGAGATGCTTACAACAGATTCCACAACAAAACTTGGACTCGAAATACGGCAGAAAGTCCAAAGAGATTCTGGTCGTATGTGTAGTATGTTAGCGGCAGAGAAACAATCAATGCCTTCTCTGCGCGATGGCAATGGAGATACTATCGAAGACAGTGCCGCCAAAGCACAGTTACTTAAACACAGCTTTCTCACATCCCTTCACAAAAGACAACGAAGTAAATATTGCAGAATCCGAACCAAAAACAGCTGCCACCATCAGTAACGTAGAAGTAAATATCCTCGGGGTAGTGAAGCCACTTAATCACTTAATAAAAGCAAGTCTTCTGGTCTAGACTGTATATCAATTAGGTTCCTTTCAGAGCATGCTGATGCATTAGCTCCATACTTAACAATCATATACAACCGTTAGCTCGACGAAAGATCTGTACCAAAACACTCGATAATTGCACAGGTCACACCGATATTCAAGAAAGGTAGTAGGGGTAATCCTCTAAATTACCGATCCAGATCATTAACGTCGATATGCAGCAGGATTATGGAACATACATCGTGTTCTAACATTATGAATCATCTCGAAGAAAACGGTCTATTGACACACAGTTAACATGGGTTTAGAAAACAACGTACCTGTGAAGCACAACTAGCTCTTTATTCACACGAAATGTTGAGTGCTATTTACAAGGAATTTCAGATTGATTCCTTACTTCTGGATTTCCGGACGGCTTTTGACACTGTACCACACGTGCGACTTGTAGTGAAAATGCGTGCCTGTGGAATATCGTCTCAGTTATGTGACTGGATTTGTGGTTTCCTCTCAGAGAGGTCACAGTTCGTAGTAATTGACAGAAAACATCCAGTAAAACAGAAGTGATTTATGGTGTTCCCCAAGGTAATGATATAGGCCCTTTGCTGTTCCTTATCTATACAAACGATTTGGGAAACAATCTGAGCAGCAGTCTTACGTTGTTTGCAGATGATGCTGTCGTTTGTTGACTAATAAAGTCATCAGAAGATTAAAAAATTGAATAAAGATTTATAAAAGATGCATGAATTAGTCGAGACTTGGCAGTTGATCGTAAATAACGAAAAGTGTGAGGTCATCCATATGAGTGCTGAAAGGAATCCGTTAGATTTCGGTTACCTGATAAATCAGGTAGATACCTAGGAATACCTATGAATTACAATTACGAAGAACTTAATTTGAAGGAACACATAGAAAATGTTGTGGGGAAGGCTAACTAAAGACTTCGTTATATTGCCAGGACTCTTAGAAAATGTAACTGATCTACTAAGAGACTGTCTACACCACGCTTGTCCGTCCTCATTTGGAATACTTTTGTGCGGTGTATGAAGCTTACTGGATAGGATTCACAAAGTACATCGAAAAAGTTCAAAAAAGGGGAACAAATTTTGTATTATCGCGAAATATGAGAGAGAGTGTCACTGAAATGATACAGGATTTGGGCTGGACATTTTTAAAACAAGGGGTTTTTCGTTGCGACAGAAACTTCTCACAAAATTCCAATCACCAAATTTCTCTTCCGAATGCGAAAATATTTTGTTGACACAGACCTACATAGGGAGAAACCAACACCACGATAAAATAAGGGAAATCAGAGCTCATACGGAAAGATATAGGTGTTCGTTCTTTCCACGCACTATACGAAATTCGAATATTGGAGAATTGTGAAGGTGGTTAGATGAACTCTCTGCCAGGCACTTAAATATGATTTGCTGATTATCCATGTAGATGTTGATGTAAATGTAGATGTAGATGGTAAAGGGTTCATCGAACCAACGTCAAGCTATTTCGCAACCGTTCCTATCTTGCACAGTGCTTGGGAAAAACGAACACTTAAATCTTTCGGTGCGAAATCTGATTACTACAACTTTATATGATGATAATTTCACCCTACGTCACGCACAAAATATTTTCGAATTCGGAGGAAGAAGTTGGTGGTTGTAATTTCATGAGGGGATCATACCGCAACGTCTTTGCTTTATTAATTGCCGCCATGTGGTTGTTTCTTCCCTGTTTCGCGATAGTACAAAACGAGCTGCACTTCTTTTAGCTAAAGCATTTCTAATCAAAATAACGTTCAACTTCTGTTCGGTCGCACCACGTTTTGGTTCAATAGGATTTGTACACAGAGACGTGACTCTATTGCAAGCATTTTGTCTGTTATTAAGGAAAACATAGATTTTTGCAGTTTTTCATCATTTCAGAAAATTCCGCAAAACATTAATTGGAAATTTATATCTGCATATATTAAGGTGTGTTGTGATGGCCTTGAAGTGTCACTTTAAATTTCTCTTACAGTTAACTTGTTGGCATGAAAAGCATACCGGTCTTGTACAGAACTGATCAGTGTCTAGCAGTTGTTTTATTAAACAGATATTTTGCACAGACTTCCCGATCGGAAGAGACTAATGGCTGGGAGGAGCAAGCCTTCACTTTTCAGAACTTTACCTATGGTCTGACAACCATACAACTTATTATTCGTTTTGTCGCAGCGGAAGGAATAACGGTTTCTTGCTTTTCATCAGTATACGTATTTGTAGATTCTGAAAATTAATAATTAAAGGTTTCAGATACCGATGTACGGCTAATGTCTTGTGATTAAGATTCGATGAACTGTGTAACTCTCCTGAAGTCAGTTTCAAAAATAAGCTTTCATTTTTGATTAAGTCTCACTTTTTGGTGCAGGTAGTGTATCGGAAATGTAACGTAATTTACTACTGAATTTCATCAAATGTATGTAAACTTCTCTTCATATTAATGAAATTACCCCCTTCTCTTCCTGTTTTCTGCATGTTTCAAATACAGCATTGGCCTACGAAGTGTACCCAGATTGTCTCATTTGTCGCTGTACAACATATAAAGTTCTGTATTCAAAGAGCTGAATCGTGTGTGTACATGATCTCCACAAGAGAGGTCGATTCGATTGGGAGTGACGTAGAATTAACTACCGTACACGCACTTCGAACCTGTCCCGAACCGAGCTTCACATCACGCCAGAATTCCTCCTTTGTTATTCCCCATCGCATTAGGTGTGTAGCCGTTGGGAAATATAGCGATCCATCCAAACCATTGTATTTTTCTTAGTCACTTCTGACGTTCGAATTAGACAGACCCCATCCTAAACCCTTCCACAGTCTGGAAAATGCCCCTGCACACTCAATCGAACCACAAACTCACTCATCGTGTCAGCTGATAAATCCAAAATCTTGTTGGTAAATGTCTGATGCAAACATATTTGGTCCAACTAAACTTCAATGTTATCCAAACGTCACAAGATACAGCTATTACAAATCAGTTTATATTCATTCGCACCACCACTTTACAACTCATTATAAGGTGACCAATATTAAGAGCAAGGGAAATAAAGCGCGGTGTTGCAGCCATCAAAAAATGTGAGTAAAGCGGTAGATCGACCGCTTGCTTTTAGGCTTCTTGTTACCCAATTGTTCAGAAGAAAAGAGGAAAGAGGAAAGAGAGGAAACTGATTCTTAGTCATCCCGTACGACAATTGTAGCACTCTTCATATAAAAGTGACTTCCTCTATCACGAGCGACACTCGCTTTCAGTTTACGGACAGACCACATCTTCCCGTCATTTACTGTCCAGTTGTCTTACGTGGGAGCACGAAATAACTTCACTGAGCTCGCATTTACGTAGCGAGCTACTTTATGTTTATTAAGTCACTATCTGTTTATGGATATTGAGGGAGAATTTGTCTAAAATTCCTTCCAATAAATAATAGCTCAGACGTGAGTTGTTGTCAGTGGACTTTGTAGTGATAGTAGGAAAAATAATGGAGAGTAAATGTGGCACCTTGCTGCTGTCTATCGCTAAACGCGTATTGTAAAGATGTGTAACCATGTTGTGGTCAATGGTGAATTAATGAACTTACAGATACTTATTAGACTTCTCTTATTAATATCTTTACTGGTAGACTACACAAATCTGTTCCACTCAAAAATTTCTGGCACTTGTAAGGGGAGATACACTGAGTGGAGACATTTCCCACACACACTCTTCAGATGATGGGAGAGCCGAGGCTACGGTAATCAATTTCGTAAACCTCATGCTCTGTAAAGTTTTCTGCCATTGATAATAGGGAAAATGAATTTCACACTGGCGAACACATATGGACAGCATGTTACACTTGGGACAGTACCTTGCGTATGGTATTTTACATAAATATGTTCTCACTTCATGAACTAAAGACAACACCATTTTATAGACACGAGCTAAGTGAAATAATCTCGTCCACTCACACAAGAGAACTGGGCAAAAAATCCTCGTCATGTAAAGTCTGTAGACTGAGAATCGAACAGTGCTAACGATGGTACAAAGGTGCCTCTCCGAGGGGAACACTACAGCTTGTATACAGGATACCCGATGTCAATTACCCATGTCGGTATTTTGTTATTCACGAAAAAGACAAGAAATTGAGTTTTCAACGCACCTCTGCTCACAAGCTCCACCTACTCTGCCGTCAGGAATTTTAGTGTGTTGTACACGGCACTGTCTCGTACCACAGCACCGCAATTTGGAGTACAGAAAACTTTTTTCCTAATTTTTCTTCATTAACTGGACAATGTGTCTATACGTGATTCAGGAACTGCTAATATACGTATGTTAATTGTTATTCCTACTTCTGTGGCATGGCCTGTCCAATGGGGAATGGAGGGGGCAGGTTTCCTTCCTAAATACAATTTATCTTCTCAACGCCAATTCTCTTAAGCTAAGCAGACAGGCGCAAGAGTTCTTTTATTAGTTTGAAATAAAGCAGAGCAAGTATGGGCATGGACTAGTGGTGAAATAAAGCAGAGCATGTATGGGTATGGACTAGTGGAATGTATCGTCAAAGCTCTATGCCTTCCACTCGACACAACAAAAATAACAAGAGATGCCTATCCATCCCCCCACCCCACCCACTACCATCTCTTCCCAACCCTTCACGTCCCATTTCTATGAAAAATTCTTGTTATGTACCTATTCTGTAACGCAATTAACTACTAATTAATAGGTTGTATATGTATCCTACATGTACATCGGTACTCTTTTCGCCACCTGATGGTGTGTGACGCCAGGTAATTCTGGTACCATTAAATGATTCCCCCATCTCTGCTCCATTCAGCTTTAACTTCTCTAATTTCTCGATATGATGTTTTCTCGATGTGAAAGGAAGTATGAGTATTGTTCGACTCCTCGTGGAAAGTACTCTCCTGGAATCTCTGTGGTAAACCACAGTGTGATGGACAATGCCTCTCTTCTTGCGTCGGCCACTGCAGTTAGTTGCGCATGTCTGTAAAGCTCCAGCGTGGACTAAACGATCCAGTGACGAAGCATTCCACTCCCCGTTGAATCTTTTCTTTCTCCCTCTTCTTTTAGTCCTACCTGGTAAGGGTCTTAGAGCGATGTGCAGTATTCGAGAATCGTTCGAACAAATGTATTGCAAGGCACTTCTCGTTTGGATGTGTTACATTTCCTTAAGACTCGTAATGTGAATCTCATTTGGTATCCGCGTTCCCTATTATTTGCTTTATGGTGTCATTCCAGTTAAGGTCGTACCGGATTTTCTGTTTGCCTGTTAAGTAAGGTACGAGGGTAATCCCCAAAGTAAGGTCTCCTATTTTTTTATAAGTACAGAACTCTGTTTGAATGGCAGTTGTTCATACTGTTTGAAAGGTGCTTCACGCGCTGTGTGTAAATGTGCGCATGCTGCGCTGAGGCGCTCAGTATTGGCTTGGCAGCCGTCGAGAATGGCGCTCCCGTTGGATGTTACCGCCAAGTGCGAATTGCGCACATTTGTTTGGTTTTTGAACGCAAACGGCACTGCACCAATTAAAATCCATCGTCAATTGACGGAAGTGTTTGGTGAGTCGTGCGTGGATGTGAAAAATGTTAGTAAGTGGTGTAGAGAGATTGCAGCTTGTCGGAATGACATTCACGACGAACAAAGGAGCGGGAGACCGTCAGTTTCTGAGGACACAGTGTTGAAGGTTGAGCAAAGCATGCGTGAAGATCGGCGGATCTGGACGATGTCTGCGCGTTGGTTCCTGGGGTTTCACCGAAGCATAATTCAAAGAACTTGAATGGAATCATTGAACTACCGAAAGGTGTGCGCCGGATGGGTGCCAGGCATGCTGACTGAGGACCACATGCGGCAACGAGCTGATGCTTCCCTCGCATTTCTTCACCGCCTTCCAGCCAAACAGGACCACTTTCTGGACTCGATTGTCACGGGTGACGAAACCTGGGCATACCATTTTACACCTGAGACCAAGTGACAGTCAAGCCAGTGGCGGCATCCTTCTTCGCCTAAGCCGCGGAAACTCAAACAAACACAGTCTGTCGGTAAAGTCATGACAACAGCTTTTTGGGTTCGGAAAGGTGTACTGTTGGTCGACTTGATGCCCACTGCGACCACAATTAACGCTGACAGGTACGGTGAGACTCTGAAAAAACTCAAACGGGAAATTCAGAACCGGAGAAGAAGAATGTTGAGGAAGGGCCTACACATTCTCCATGACAACGCTCGCCCACACATCGCTCGGCAAACCGTTGCTCTCCTGCAGCAGTTTCAGTGCAACATAATCACCCATCTACCCTATAGTCCTGACTAGGTGCGCAGGGACTATCACCCGATCCCTAGGTTAAAAGAACATTTGGCCGGAAAGCAATTCAGCTCCGACGACGAGGTGAAAGAAGACGTTCATAACTTTCTGAACAGCATGGTGGCGAGCTGGTATGACATGGGCATACAAAAACTGCCACAGTGTCTACAAAACGCATCGACAGAAATGGTGATTTTGCCGAAATATAGCTAAATGTTCAAGTTGTAAACTGATGTAAACCGTTGTTGAAATAAAAAGGTCTATGTACTTATAAAAAAATAGGAGTCCTTACTTTTGGGATTACCCTCGTAAATCAATCGTGTCTCTTTGAAAACACCTAGAAATGAATCTAACGTTGTGGTCAACTGCCAGACCCTACACCAATCATAAATCATCTGCCAGTCCTTTTTCAACACGGTATAGTCTTATTACAAACACCTCCGTCATCTGCGACCATTTGTTATATAATTACATTAAACGGGGTATTGAAAATTTTTATCATACACTTACGTCTTTCAAGACAGAACGTCTTTGCTGTTGGTGAATCTTCCGACTTCAGTGGCTATGGTCCGTGATACCTTCCTGTTCCTATCATTTCGTCCAGATTTATGTTGGACATCTTCAGCATTGCTCCTGATTCTGCTGAGTCTCGGGGACACAAAACATCAGTTGTTAGGACGTAGTGGAACTAGGAACAGCTCTGAAGATTTCCAGTGCTTCGCCGGGAAAACCGCCACTTTTTACCCCGTTTTTGTTAGATAGCTGTCTGTCTGCCTCTCTCTCTCTCTCTGTCTGCCTCTCTCTCTCTCTCTCTCTCTCTCTCTCTCTCCCTCCTCTTCCTCCCTCCCCCCCCCCTCTCTCTCTCTCTCTCTGTGTTTGTGAGTGTGTGTGTATATACATGTACACACATGTGTGTGTACATACATACATGTACATACACTTTCTCGGTCTTGTACACTTTTCCCAGGGACTCTTATACAGAAAACATTTCATCATATAATAATTACATGTTGATATGAGGCGTATATCTGTCTTCGAATATGTAAGTAGTCGACAGCTTTAACGTGCTTCTCAGATTCTGACACCTATGCTTCATTTTAAGTACATGTAGTTCTTGCAGCTCTAGAACGTCGCACTGACACTGAAAATGTGGATGAGAATCTGTTCTATGTTAATGCGTGTAGCTGTGTATACGGATTTAAATTATCTGCCCTCGTTCAAATAAATGTGCCTACCTAGCTCTTAAGTGCTATTGTCACATTGGTGATTGAGTGGTGAACGATGGGAAGTAAGGACATCTAATCGCGAGTCGTACATCGGTAGCCGATTAGTTACGAGCAATGGAAACAAACACGAGAAAACTGCCATCTTCACAACGTAAAGTAATAGCTGAAGAGTGTAAAAAAATTCCCAACACCTACACAATGATTACTGAAAAAAAATAGCGGTCAGTGTCTGTTCACCCTCATCGTGTTTTTAATCAATAGAATTTGTAGGTAAATAACTGTCTCCGTTATAGAAATTCTGTGCACATTAGAGAAACTAAAGTCTTCCTGAAATTTTTCATTTTTCCAGGAAACTGTGGAAAATATTATATGAAGAATTTGTTTCAGAATTTTTCTTAAGAAGTGCACTGCTGACCTCGATGTGACTTCCTTAAATTTTTATTACAATAAAAAAGAAGTTTTGCGGATGTTGAAGGGAATGAAGCAAGGCAAATATTATTTATCTGCTCTGTGGCAGTGGAAAGAAGTTACTCTAACCATTTCGAATGTTGACGGTTACATTTTTTGGATACTGTTGAGTATCTGATGTCTCCGATTAAGTTTCCACAATTTCTTAGCTCTGTCTATTCATTTTGCCTCACTTTTGGGTAAAGGAACAGTAATAAAGTAGTCCTACAATTTGGTTTGAGTATATTTGCCGTGCATATTAGTTCATCGCACTTTCTCTCCGTTTCCCGCATATTTCACATACGGCACTGACCTAGAAACTGCTTGCAGTCCCACGTCTACAACGCTTCCCTACCATCACGTAACGTTTCGCTATGTAAGTGTTTGGATTGTTCTCACGAGGATGCTATCTCACTTGGTGGACCTTGATTTACTACCGCATACGAATTCAGACGCTCTAACGAAACGTAGCTTCGCCATCTGCATGAATTCCGCCTCAGTTAACTCAGCCGTCATCGTAATGGATGTGTCATCTTTTCCAACTACAGTTGGCTTCATTTCGAGACACCGTCAAACAGACATTATTCCTTTACAATAGGTAAATAATAAATCTCAGGGTGAAATTTAATATTGAATACTAAAGTGTTCAGTGATAAAAATTGCAAACTTGCTTCTGTGTGGTACTTTTGCTTTTGCATCGCAGTTGTAATGGAAAATTCTGAAGATGACAGGTCAACCACGTACTGGGAATCGCTGCGGAATAGTGGGAAGCGGCCGTTGCTCATTAGGTTAGGTTCCAGGCGAATTTGTCAAGACTGAAATATCGTACGACATGGTGATGACAGTTGCGTTGAAACACTGCGATTTTTAGTCGTGCTACGTAAACATATTGTCTGTGCTTACGTCATTTTCGTTGAGTTATTCTTTGTGCTAAGTGCTTCTTCTTGGTGAGACAAGCTTGTCGACTAGATATCTGAATTTCTTGCCGAGAACCGTCCTACAGTAGAAGTACATAAAAAAACCAGCCGAACCGTAAGTGATCACTCAACATGTTCTCTCATTCAACTCTTAGCCACATTAAGATCCTGCAGGGCATTGTGCCTTCACATGTCAAGTCGGTCGGATCCAGCCATTTTTGGATGTTTCATTGTAACAGATACATTTTACCGAAAGTAGATCCTTGCCTGATATCCGAGTTGATGATCACTGTACGAGAGTAGTCTCCCAAAATTGTCGGACACCGTTTCAGTAAATGATGTACCCAAATCGGTTTTCTGCATTACAAAAATTTTCACAATTTTTTTTAATTGCTTATTTTATCAACCGGATTTAATGGCCATGAACAGGCGTTGTTCTGCATTATATTAGCGTACTGTACCACGATGTATACCGCATAAGTGTGGATTACGAATACATTTTATTATATTGTATACGACTCACCAACTGTCGATATACGCACACATTTTGCTTTTGCTGGTTCTGGAACATGGCATACCCGGCTGGATAAGAGGAGTCCAGTTTCCTCCTACAAAGAAATTAAAAACCTGTATCAACAACCGTACAAACATGAAAATTGCGCTATCAGTCTGAAGAAAACCAGTACTTGTATTGGGAGCTGACTAGTGACGTGTCTCGTAAAATTTCGAAACCGTTCCACACTTCACGGCAAATCTAATATGAGTTCCCTGTACCTCCTATCCGCTTGTCTCCATTCCTACAAATCATTCTAGGTATTCACTTCTCCTGTGACGTAAATGCTTCCAATCGACACGTTGTGCGTGTGTTGTGTAATTAGAATAAACGGAGCATCCAAAATTTTTATCATCCAACGCAGACTTCCACTACCGTTCGGCTTAGCTGCTTCTGGATCTTCCGTGTTGCGTGAGTGCAGTCCAAAAAACATTTTTGTTATTCATGCTTCGTCCAGACTTGGGTTGGACACCTTCAGGAGATGCTCATGGTTCTGGTGAGTCGTGCAGAAGCAAGCGGTCAATCGACACGACAGAGTGGAACCGGCAGCATGTCAGTATTTGCCCAACACAGCCCTGGACGGATAGTCAGAAAAAAAAGTTCCATGTGCCATGACACGCAACCCGGAAGATTCACCAGTAGCCATTTAACATTTGATTTAACAATGGATTTCCGCTCTAGAAACGGACGATCCTACAATGATAATATATTTTAGAAGAATGCAACTGGTAGACAAGGGAAAAGAATTTAACTTACATACGCAATAACGTTCGTAGGTTATGAAAAAGCTGTTGTGAAAGTCAATAGACACGAGCTGTGGCAAATTATGGAAAAAGGTTCTTTCCAACGTATCTAATTAAGCCGTTTAAAGCTCTTTACAAAGAGACTGAAGTTATAATCGGATATATAGATAACGTCTACAAAAAACCTACAACGCAAGTAGTTACTTTAGTATGTAACCTATCCCCATCTTCTAGGGAGATGACCTATTCAGGGGGTGGAAACAAGTATCTCCTACTTCAAAAAGACCAATACTGAAAAATAGTACTCTATTATAAGCAAGTGATCATAAGATGGAATTTCGACAGTGAAATAAGTAATAAAGTGTTAACAATTAATGCTATCTGCGTAACAATTAGAAATGTTCAACAAATGCAAGCCATGAGAGAGATACCGATGAAGATTCGAAGACAAGTCAGTACCCAATACACTGTACGCATCTTAAAAGTAATTTCCCACGCACAGGATATGCGCAGGGAATAATCTGGTTAATGAGATTTCTCGATAGTGTTAAATGGTGCTCCAGAAGATATCACTCCAGAAATATAGTCATTAAGAATGAGCTACAAACTGTTTTATTCCATAAGAAAATATACCAACACACGGAAAGATGGTGGGAGTATGTTTCAGTATCGTTTATTTCAGTCCGCAGCAGCAGTTTGACAGTAATCTAATTTCGAGTGAAGTCGAAACCGTGTAAAAAGCATTGACATTATAATCTCTCAGCTGTGGCTTTCCGGAGAACCCTGCTGCGAGCTGAGCCATCCGAGCACGTATTTCGGTGCAGAATACGAACTTCATACATGGTGTTACATTTGTTGCTAGGAGCACTATAGGAGCGCGGTATTTATTCAACTAACAAGAGCCTTCCCGCCCATAAGCACACATCTGGGTTCGAATTTCTCTGCAGTACTTATGTGTCACATTCTTGGCAGTTACAGATTACAGTTCTTGATTTGACATGTATGTAATAGCTTACTGACTGTCTGAATGCTTGCTTATATACGTTGTTTCATAGGATTTTTCTCTAACATCACACCCCCAGATTTTCTGTTAGGTCGCTTTCTTATCTGTCTGTTGGATACAAATTTAGTAGTTAACTTTAAACCAACTTATGGATGAGTTAGAGACTTGAAACTTTCAACACAGTTCAGTACTTGATGACAATGCAATATTAACTTTCTATCTTGTCTGGTGTGTGGCCGAGGGTACTTTGTCTATGAGTCCTAATGAAGATGGTTTAGACTTCAGAAATTTTACAAACTAATTCAAAAGTGGATGACAGTGAAATTTTAACTCGATTTTTTGTGTGATTCATGGTGGTGTGTACTTTGGGTACAATTGTCAGCCTTCTCAGTCCTTGTTCCTCTTTGTAGGAAAGACAATAGCTGCTAAGTCTCCGTGTAAGCCCGAATATCTGTAATTCTTTAATTTCACGGGCTTATAGCCAGATATACATAGGAGGAACTAATAAACTGGTAAACTCTGGTGAAGAGAAACTAAAATGAACCTGAAATATACCACATGCATTTGGTTGATTCGGAGAAAAGGACCAAACAGTCAGGACATCGGTTCTGTCGGGTTAGGGAAGGATTGGGAAGGAAATCGGCCGTGGCCTTTCACAGGTACACCACATGTGACTGTTGTGATCTCATCAAAATATTTGAAATCGCTTGATAAAGTTTGACACACAGAAGATAAGAAACAGGAAATAATTATTTTCAAAAAAATCACGTTTTAATATACCATGTTTCTAAACCGGAGTAAAACGTATAAATTAATTTTTCATATCCACGTGCAGATTCTTAATTTCTTCCAGATAGTCCTGAAAATTTTGTGATAGCGAAAGTTCAATAACTATGAACGTACTTGTAAGATCTAAAACGACAAGCGTGGAACGCATGCCAAAGCTAATTGATTCCAGAACAATTTACGTCCTGACTATTATGTAATGAGCACACTCCACGTTTTTTGCTTTAAATCGTACAAGTATTTTTCACAGCTATTAAAAATTCACAATCAAAGGTTTTCAGGCCTATGTGTGAGGGCCTAAGCTTCTGTACGGAACTAGGGACACTTATAGTTTTTTTTTCTGATTTAAGATGCGTGGCATATTAAAAAATTGATTTTTAGTTAAATATCTATACTCACCGAACGATCCTTAGTGACAAGGACTTCCGTCATCAGTTGGTGGAGTGGAGGGTGGGATCCATGACCCTCTGTGAACAACCCCGAACCCTTGAATACCCCCCCCCCCCCCCCTGATAACTGGTCCTTCTGTGGGGCGTTTACTCTCATCCGCGAACGAATGTAACGTCTCCTGAAGAAAGTGCTGCGACAATCTTTGTGATGGTCGATGTAGATTCTTCTAAGGAAACGTTTCGATCCGTTTATTCCTAGCCTTTGCTCTAAATAGCTGGCACCTAGATACTCTATTTTCTTGAAATGTTAGCGCCTATTCACCAGCGCCCAAACACATCGTATCTATGACAGAAAGGAACTATCTTTACTTCGTGAGCGAATTCATACGACACGGAGGGACTTGGCAAGATCGGATGTTGAAATTTTGGACATTTTTCTATCAGATAAGTAGCAGAATGCATCGAGATGATCGGGACAAGATCGACAGCATCACTCACACGAGCAAACAGAACGAATTCGAGCGCTGCACTGAGCGACAGAAGCAAAATTTGAAAGATTCCTGAAGCAGACAGACAAGGCGATTCCCGACGTGTCACGCACAGTGGTCAAACTCACTGAATGACAATTGACCGAAGAAGAAGTGTCTGCTCTTCAAAAACGAGGGAGTTCGAAATGTGTACACAAATGATTTAAAATTACCACAAGCGACAATAAGCATTCGTAATATCTGTCTCTTAATAACATATTCATTTAATTTATATACGGTTATGACATCTTGCCACTAAATATAATCGATTTATTGTAAGCGGTTCGAAAATAAACACACTAATATCCATGATTAATATATGACGATGATGGGCAAAGCCGATGAGTTAAATCCTATTTTTCAGTTGGCCTATGCTAGCAGTGCGGCTCAGAATTCGCATGATTTCTAGTGACATTTTGCACAGAAATAATACTGCTACCATATACCGTAACCCAGTAATGGCTTGTAGGCAATTTCATTTATAGATGCAATTCGAAGAAACGAAACTCTTCCGTCCGCCTTCCCTAATACTGATCGATAGTCACGGTCACATTGGATTTTGATTTTCGCACTACCATTAATATTTATGCTATATGACGAGACGTTCTCGATAAGTTCAGAACTATCCTTGTGTTCACAGGCAATCTGATTATTTATCTTTGTTATAGGCACTATCACGTTTATCCGTATGTAAACACAACGATTAGCCATTTTGCCAAAAACCTTCTGTACTGTATAGATTTGTTGAACGACGGTACTTTTCTGCAAGAAATAAAATCTTCAGCTAACATTCTGGCACTGCCTCTGATCCTAAATTATTAAATCGTACTAGTATGCTGGGACCGTCAGTGGTCTTACTATGTTTTCTTGGTGATCAATCGATGCGGCTTTCGTTTCTGTGGAACTTTCGCCATCCATTAGAACAGGTCACCCCCTGTTAGTCCCGGCAAACACAAGTTATGGCCCTAGTGCAAGACTTTTCGTTATCTTTCACTTTACAATGTAATCTACGAGTTTCCTCATCCAATACCGATAGATACGGATCTGTTTGTAGGAAATGAATACGCATCATTCACTCTCTTTTCTCATGTTCATCTTTACTCGACATTGTTTCATGTTCCGGCTTTATTGCGATTTACGTGGATATCAACACCTTATATCTGGTTGCATTTGCACTTATAATTTGCATGTATATTCCTATGAATCGCAGAGTTACAGCCGTTTGAGAGCTTTTTTACAGCTTCAATCGCAAAACATGTATCAATCAATGGAAGCAGCGACGAGTGGCTACATAATTAACGAGACACTTTTAGAATCAGTTTCAAGAAAGTATGTTGAATTCCATGTCTCTGAAGATGTGAGCAAAGCATGGTCTCTATTTCACTTCAGATGAAGGTTGTTTCACCAGGCGACAGTGTAAATTCAGTAATCGAAGGTGAATGTTACTACACTTGAATTCATCTCTTGCCTTCCCAAATCCTATTACCATACGAGAATTAGTATTGTTCGTCTCCTACTACATACTCAAAAGAAACTATCAGAGGTTTTTGGTAGCTTCAGGAAGTAATGAAGTATAAGCGAGTTCTGTTACTAGGGCCCATACAATGGTTACTACTTTAGAAAGTTACCAAGTAATTAACAGCAGCATAAGACAACGGCGCTGTGGACACCAACTATTCTGCGGTAGAGCTGGACAACGACGTGGCAGCAAAAAGTCATTTCTTTTGACATGAATGATTCTATTTTTCTCCTAATTGAGTGGATCTAAAGCAACTAAATAAGTTAATAAACATGACTTAAAGATAATTTGAACCTATCTACAGCCGTATGAAGCAGATGTGACTTGAACTCACAACTACCACACTCAACTATTCCTTCTCATCCTTAGTACAAGGTAACCACCGCGGCAGGTGTTGTCATTCATTACAAAGAGTGGGATGGGTTGATGGACACTTGGCACTTTTGATCCCTTTCTTTGGGCGGCGTTTCCGAGCAAGCGGCTGGTAGCCTATTTTCATTTCGAAGTGGCTTTAAACTGATAAGGTGAAGAATGTTAGGAAATATGCAGGGAGGGCATATGTAAGTAACCAACAACAAGAATACCAACATGCGTATCATATAACATAGAATTGTGTTTTATATCACATGTAATGTCGGAACAATGTCTCTAAATGCACAATGCAACCCATCACACTTCCACGATGTATCTAACGTCATTGCGAAAGATGCCTGTGTTCCTCTTATACTCACCATAATAAGTCAATCCAATGCCACCGAAATTGGATGAGTCTGAGTGTATCATTTTATTACCTAAAACCATTACTCTAGTAAGACTTTATGAATTATTTATTAACTAATATTTACATTTCGCAAAAAATCATTCATTATCAGAGATGGAGACGTTTCCAGTAGTTTCATCTGCATATTCTCAACATGTTCTAATTCCAAACTTCATGACTGCCCAGCCGCCAACAGTGGAAACGCTGTCATACTAATAGATTAACGTTTTAACTCTGGTCGATACTTGAAATGATTATTTATTTTTCTTCGCAGATGATCCGCAGGCTGTTCGGCGCGTTCTGCCTCCGCTTTCGGGGGGAGTCAGATGATGAATCTTTCGAAGACTTGATAGATGAAGATTTAATTGGAAAGCCAGAGGTGAGAACCATCGAAATTCTTTGAGAAAACAACAATCATTATTAGAAGCAGCCATTTCCTAATTAGTAAGACAATGACCATATGTTAGGATCAAAAATTACTATAACGACTTCTGAAAATTGCATGTATATCTTAGTTACTCGAAGTAATAAGATGTTAACCTTCGAATAACAGCTGACTTCATACGTTCGTATAAACGAGTTTCTAGCATCAATCAAAGGAAGTATCGATGGACTGCGTAGACATTCGTTTAAAGAGTACATAGTACCCAGCAGTCCGACAAAAACTGCTGTTCATATCTGCACTTAAATTACAATAAACTCGGGCACGATAGATGTTCTGCACGATATTTTTTAAAAAAGTAACATTTATCCGCACGCACATTTTCATCAATACAGTATAAGGAATTAAAAGTGTTATGCTGTTAGTAACATGTAAAACTACAAGATTTTGCAACATATCGTTTTAACTTGATCAACTAATTCATCGAGTAATTCGCTTGAATCACTATTCTACTTACAACATATTTTCGATCTCGACACAAGGTAAAATACTATCGATATCCTCACCTTATTACCATCTGAAAACCAGTCCAACCATGAGCAGCTAAATCTCAGGTTTTTTGATACATTAACTGAAGGTTGCAAAGCTGCCAAATTTGATAACGTTAATATTGCAATAGTCTTCATTTTATGCGTGAATAAACACACAAGAAATATTATACTTTAGATAAAGAGTAGAAAAAAAGCAAGTAACCACAAAAGAATGAATTGTCCCGGTGGAAACAAATCTCCCACAGAGGATGAGCACCGCGCGTTGGCGGCTGCGCTCAGACGTGGACGAGTTGGTGCTGCTGGCAGCGCAGGCGGAGAAGACCCGGCCACCGCCTGCTGCCGTTGATGGAGTCTGCGGCAAAGTCATCGGGAAGGTGAGCTAGCATTGTGGTTGTCACTAAGGGTGAATGTGACACACAACCGGCAGGATAGGGGACGACGAACTTCCAGTCCAAGCTAAGATATTAAACATTGGCGAATCACGAAGCACCCCCACCCAACCTTCGCTGCCACCACCACCACCGTCGCGCCCCATTTCAATCTCACTCACTGCTGCCCACTCACGTTGCTCATCTTCAAAATGGTGGCGTTCTTCTAAATTATCTAAATCCGAAGAAGTATTACTTAGGACTTGGACGGGACTGTTGAGTACACGAATCTTACATTTCTTATCGTTGTGATATATCTGTAGATCGGTATGTAGCGTACAAGTTAGCATACTCCTTGGGGCGAGCTTAGTTCTTACTTCTTGTAGTTTCAGCGCAAACTCCAAGACCAACAATTTCGTGACACTTCTTGTCCACCTTTCAAATGCTATCCATTTTTAATGAAATATACTGATCTCATAGCTCCACTAATAACGAGGACAGAAAGCGTGGGACAGATTTTAGCAATTAGCTGAAATACATATCCAAATCTCCCAGGGGTAGTAATGTAGCACTTGTGATTTTCTTATGTTATTTGATACCGAAAATATTCAGATTTTGCTCAAGATTCGTTGCATACTACTAGTATATATCGAATGGTATCCTCAAACTACAGGGAGAATTTATCCAACATTTGAATTTTCAGACCACTACAAAGTTGCACAAGGCTATTTACGGCTGAGGTATCATAAGTAATGAGGTAGTCATTGCTCATGAGTATCTTTTGAATCGTCTTTCTTTTATCCTATCACACAAAAAACATAACAGTCCATGCTTCGGAAGAAAATCATCTTAGAAAATATTTGTACTCTTGCTATGTGATGTAGGTTCTAAGTATATTAACGCAAAGAATTGTTTTATGTGCAGGTCAATGATGGTTGGATAATTGTGACGACCACCGAGATCCATGAGCCGCCAGTGATGGAGTGTGACGAGGACATCCCGCCGATCCGTCGCCGTCGCAGAGGGTGTCGGAGGTGCTGGGCGGAGAAAGTGGGGGCGAAGACCGTTGTGAGCCCACATGGTGGCCGGGCGCACAGCCTCACTACCCACTAAACGTATTCCAAGGGCAGCAAATGACGAGGAACTCCAGCTGATGCCTCGTCACTATAGAAACTGTGGGAAGTGCTGGGTGGACAAATTGGGGGCAAAGACTGTTGTGCTCTTACATGATGAGTGGGGACATTGGGCCATCATACAATAACCATGTTCATCAGTCAAGAAGGAGGGTGGATGACAGGATACTTCCATCGATGCCACGCCGCCAGAGAGGGTGTCACAGGTGCTGGATGAAGAAATCTGTGTGTTTGCATGGAGTCTGGGGAGACTGGCTCAACAACCAATAGACATATTAACGAGGGAAGAAAGTCGCAGATGACGTGGAATTCCCGCCGATACGAAGTCACAAAGAGGGTATTGGATGTGTTGGGTGGAGAAGATTTGGGCGAAAACTGTTGTACAGTGGTGTGGTGGCTGAAGACACTGGACCACCAGCCAATAAACTTATTCAAGAGACGGAGGTCCTGGGTGAAAAAAGTCAGAGTGAAAACTGTTGTGCTGTTACATTATGGGTGGAGACACTAACTTACCAGCGAATAAACATACTCATGAGACATGAAGCCCATCAGATAACGAGGGAGTTCCGCCGATGACACATCGCCAAAATTGGCATCGGAGGTCCTGGGTGAAGGAAGTCGGAGTGAAAACTGATGCGTAAGTGCATTATGGGTGGGGACACTTGCTCACAAAGCCTTAAACATATTCATGAGCAACAAGGTCAGCAGAAGTTCAGGAATTCCATTGATGCCACATCGCCAGAGAGTGAATCTGATATCCTTTGTGAATAAAATCCGAATGAAGCCTGTTGTGCGGTCGCATGATGGGTGGTTACACTCGCTCACCAAGAGGAATGAAGGACAACAGATGACGACGAAGACCTGCTGATGCCACAACGCCAGAAAGATGTGCATCGACGTGAATTAAAAAGTCTAAATTGTATAAATATTTGGACTGTATAATTCATTAATTTTATCAATGAAACACCTCTGAACTACTGAATTATAGGTTCCTGTGTTAACTAGGCTTTATTCTCACTCTGCTTTCCTTTAACACATACTGAAATACCAGTTACTGCTGTCACCATGGTTGAACGACCTCCCTTTATAAATGTGTCTGCATAGAGAGAAATATCTCGCAATGTTACCATTTTAGAGGTGGATCTCACACGAGAATATTATACGTGAACTGCCGCAAATATAAGTACATAGGCTGTCCTTATTCAACAGCGAATCGCACGTAATGTCGAGGTCATTCGTTTCACAACTACTGTTCAAAGCACACAAAGACCTTTTACCTTAGTGTCTTAGTGTTAACAACTTCCCAAAGGTGCTCTGTGCAACAACATATTTACATAAATTCCTCTGATTCTGAATGAGCATAAAATTAAATAGCTGTGTAACAGTAAGAAAATACAATGGTGAAAAGATGTTATTCGCTCAGATACCTATACCATAAGAGAGGCAAAGACAGGGGACAACTCTCTGAACCTCAAGTAAAACATGCGCGGAACGCATAACTAAAATCTCTCCACCTCTTCGCTGAACATCAATTATATGTTTCTCCACGTAACCAAAATTTACATTCCAAAATAATAAATAATGATACTGTTCTGATTTTACAATACTCCTGAGGACTTCATATGTCAGTTGCTAATGATATGGAATATCAACTTTAACACGACATATATAGTTCCCAATACACTGTTAGTCACCCATGAGTAATCATTTATAAATTTAGTTTATTCTTTTATGACTATTGTATGAAATTGCAAAAGTTACTTAAGGCTAATCACACTTGCGCTGAGTTAATAGTGTTTGTTTGTATTCATTTGTGCTAAGGGCAGATTCGAAGAAGCTACACGGAGTAACTTGCAATGTCCCAAGTTATGTACTCTGTGGTTGACCTAGCTGAACATCTAGATGATAAAATAGTCATACAATTCGTTGCTTAACACTACAAGTGTTGACATAGCCGAGAAAAATCCTACAGGCAAAACAAGATCACTGTAGTAAGTGGTCAAATACACTTAGCGTGTCTAACTAAATTGTTAAATACGCAAAAAGGATAAGAATCGGCCGAAAAGATATAAATATTGACATAGTATGATAAAAGTTTTTCTGAACAGAAAAACATATTTACATAGTATGACAAAAGAGTTGAATGATGTCAAACAATCATAAATATGTAGGTATGCACAGCTAACTTACAAATATTTTGGTTTGTTCGAGTAAAATACACCGCTGTTTTCACTGAAACTTGACAGTCGGCTCTGAAATCGTATACACTATTTGAATAACACAAGTAAATAATGGTTTGTAATATTTGTTCTCGACGTCTTGGAGATTATGAAATTTTTGAAATTTTTGGGGTCTATGTGGTGGAGGGGTAGATGCTGGATTCTAATAAAAGCCATAATGCTTTCAACTAATTTATTTAAATACTCAAAAAAACTTGGAGTATGGAAACTGCTTTTGTTTTACAATACAACACGTCCGCACTGAACGGTAGATAATAATAATTTCTATCAGAATGAACATAATATGAACAGATCTAACGAAATGCAGTTATTAAACTCACAGTCGAAATTAAATGATGATGGATGAATTTTAAAAGAGTTTTCCTTTTGGCCGGCAGAGGGCCACCTTAAGGTGACTTACAGTCTGCAATGGCTTTGGGGTAGCATCCCCTGTTAAGGGTACTCACTGTGGCAACCCTACGCTCGTGAACCAAGCGTGAGCAGTCTCACATCGAGTAAGATCGGGTTGGCACCAGCCTAGGTCCAGCCAATCTTTCATCATAGGACGCTACAGAAGAATCGTAAAACAGATTTGCATAAAGAAGTTTGGAACAAACTCCCTCAACCTTTTAGATATTTCGCTCAGGCTGACTGCTCACCAAGTATAAAACAACAAGATTCGCTGATGACGTTGCTATCCTGAGTGAACGGAATAAATCGACTAACGAGTACACAATATGGACTGAGAGTGAACGGTAGGGAGACGAAAATAATGAGAGGTAGCAAAACTGAGAATAGTGAGAAACGTAACATCTTTTGGCGATCACGAAGTACACTAAGTTAAGGAATTCTGCGAAGAAAGGAGGACATGAAAACAGACCAGAGCATTAGTTTCCAATAGAAGTCTACGACTATCGAATATACCCGTTAATTTGAGGAAGAAACCTCTGAGAATGTACGTTTGGCGCAAAGCATTCTATCGTAATGAAACACAGGCGTTGGCAAAACGGGACCTGAAGAAAACCGAAGCATTTGGGATGTGGTGCTACAGAATGGTGTTGAAACTGAGGTAGACAGAAGATAAGTAATCAGTAGGTTCTCCGATGAATCGGCGAGGAAAGGAATATATGAAAAATAGTGGCAGGTTGATAGGACATCTGTTAATACATAATGGAATAACTTTCATGGTACAAGAAGGATCCGTAGAGAGTAGAAACTACCGAGGAAAACACAGATCTGAATAAACCCAGCAAAAAAATGACAATGTCTGAGGTGATTAGGTTGGCACAAGAGAGGAATCCGTAGTGGGTCGCAGGTTGCTTGAAACCAGTCAGACAACAGGATGGTGACAGGTGAATCTCTTGCACATGTAGCGAACGGAGAGTGAAAAATGGACGCTCTTTGCCACGTTACAATCAAATAAACAACCCTTGCTACAGCATCATAGTGTTTCACCTCTGAAAACCAATCCCAAGATATAAATACTTATTAAAAACTATAAATATAAAAAAATAAACGAACACCCTCTGTGATCGTTAAGGAGTCTTCTACTGATCGAGCTTCTATCGTGAATGGAAGCTGCAAATGCTGATTGGTATTGTTAGCCAGTGTAATCTGCGAAGGCTAATGCAGAAGAACCGAAGCGGGGTGTTGTGTGAAGGAATAACCCTATTTCACGCTGCCTCTGGATTGGAGGTGTCAAACCACGCACGTTTCAGCTCTGGCCTTGCTCCAAATGACTTTGTACTGTTTCACTTCCTTGCGTGCATTAAGCAATACCACTGCTAGTTTTAGATACAGATAGCACTGACTCCAGATGTTGGTAGTAGATCCCTGTAACACGGCATACAATTTTCGTGTCCGTTTTAAATGACTGTTGGAAATAATTAGAAACCCTTGTACATCATTAGCTATGTAGCAATACGTCCATTACTCAGCACAGTTTCTTCACCGCTTTTGAAAATTTGTTTCGGAGTACACCAAGCTTGTAATGATTAATCCTTCAGGTAATACAATCCCAAAATTTAACACGGTTTAAAAGTAGAAATGACACAGCCGATCATGCCTAAAAGCGTAGGAAGGTACATAAATTACCTCATTTCTTTTCTTCCACCTAGGCTGGAGAGCTAGATGCAAAAAGTAGATATGACCCAGCCGATCATGCCTAAAAGCGTAGGAAGGTACATAAATTACCTCATTTCTTTTCTTCCACCTAGGCTGGAGTGTTAGATGCAAAAAGTAGAAATGACGCAGCCGATCATGCCTAAAGGCATAGGAAGGTACATAAATTACCTCATTTGTTTTCTTCCACCTAGGCTGGAGTGTTAGATGTATCTAGATATCCACATTTCTGTTTAGGTGGTATTTGATGCCATCTGCATTGGAAATTTGAGGGAGTAGACGAGAGACATTAGGGTGAAATGCGGCAGAGGTAGCTCAAGAGCATTGCCTGAATCGAACGCCCGAGGAGAACCTGATAAGAGCGTGGGCGTCCTACAAGTAACTACGTCTGCAAAGCGATCCCCTCCTTCCACAGACGCAACCTTGAAGAAGCCGCCAATATCTACACGCTAAAGATCAGAAAGCATTAGAAATATCTACATGTCGTACTGCCGCTTCTCAGAATTAAATATTTAACAACAAAGCACCCAAAAAACATCGCAATAGGATTAAACGAACTATCAAATGTATAATTAAACAGACGTACACACATAATGAAAATGTCATAATAAGTAAAAGAAATGTAGGAGAAGTGTAAATATCCCTTGCTCTTGGAATTTTTAGACATACTGTTGAGATGATCACTGTATCACCCACATTTGTCAGTAAATAAGTTAACACATTTTAGTATCCATTCTAAAGTCAAAACCATAAATATTAACAGGGTCCGCTATAATCAGTTTCAAACTGACTTCCCTTACACCACATTTCCTTCAAAGTTACTTCCGAATACAAACACCTGCTTCTGAAAGGAATATTAAAATTACTACGCACACTCAAACATAGACACCTGACAAACAGTTCGGTGCGTTTGTTCTTAATACCTTTGTTTATATGGGGTGATACAGCTCCATCTACCAATTTGTTTTATGGAACCCGCACTACATTTGTAGCAGGAACGGTCAAAATCATAAAAATTAACATGGTCCTCTATAATCAATTTGAAACTGACTTCCCTTACACCACATATCCTGCAAAGCTACTTCCTAATACAAACACCTGCATCTGAAAGGAATAATAAAATTCCTACACAGATTCAAACATAGGCAACTGAAAAACAGTTCGGTGCCTTTGTTCTTAATACCTTTGTTTATATGGGGAAATACAGTTCCATCTACCTATTAGTTTTATGGAACCCGCAATACGTTTGTACCAGGAACGGCATCCAGACAGGCGACATTCTCTTAATCCATATAATATTGATCTCTGTGCTTTGGGCACTGTTAACAAACGGAATGGTACTGTAAAAAGTGAAAGTATCGATTGGTCATTAGTTACAAGGTATTTCTGAACCTAGGTAAATCTTACTTCTGCCGTATTTAATCAAGTGTCTCCAACCTTCCTTTTCGTAGTCAGCAGCGTCATACAGTTATGGATGTGTCTGTTCGTTTTTTCCATTAATAGTACTTAATCTATCGTAACTGGTTGAGAAAACGTGGCCTTCTAAAGTGTGCATCACCTTCAGAAACAACGAAATTAACAGGAGATATGAAAATGGGAAGTGTGAAAGTAACAGCTTTCGAGTACGTAAACTGTGAACCATTCACGAACGATTGTGAGCAGTAAACGGAATAAATTTAGAGAGGCATCCATGAACTCTGTGACTGCACTGCTAATGACACACAGCAACACTTGGATATATGTGGCAGACGTAAGGTATATCTTGGTCCAAAAGTACCATGCAATCTTGACAAATACTCAAATTTTTTACATTATGATTTCCTTTGCTAATAGTCGCCCAAAGCTCTGAGAGGGAATTTATACCGATTACGTGGCTGTCGCCTGCCTGGATACCGTTCCTGATACAGACGTAGTGGAAGTTGTATAAGAAGGATCCGTAGGAGCAACTGAATCACCCGGTCTAAATAGCAGGCTAAAGCTCTTTTGGTTCCTATTAAAGATTTAAAAGTGACTGTTCGACCTCCCATGCCATATCACAAATCTACTAATTGTCGCGATATTCTCTTGCTGCATCGCTATCCTGTAAATATTTCCCATTAAGCTCTCTCCTTGTGGCTACTTTTAAAATTCAAATATTTTTGCTTTACTTTACCAGTGAATTCAATTAACTTATTTCTGTGCATTGCGTTACGTGTATACGGTACTTACAAAGTGAATCCAAGCTCAGTATTTCGTTTTTAAAGTTTTCTAGAATTTTCAGACGGTTGGTAGTTGTAATGATACATTGTTCGGAGCGCTGTAGCACCGAATTTTTTCCCACTAAGCGACACATGGTATGTAAGTAGCTGTAGGTTTGTTTTATTATTTAGGTATGATAAAATGAATTTTATATTTTGTTATTACAGTTTCAATACTGGAAGAGATGTTTTTGTTTATGTCGGTTTAACGATACGAGTGGGGCTGTGGCAGTGGCGGAAGGGAAGATCTTCCCGTCGCCACATAGTCGGTGTTACCGGCCGTCGGTAACGTGACAACGATGGTCGAGTTTCAAAGAAGACGTCACGAAGCAACTCGTCCAACCTTACCCTAATTATTGAAAAAAAGAAAAATGGTACAAACTGAAAACGATTTTGTATGGAATTGACACAATAAAGATCTAGAGAGTTCATGTTCAACTTTAGTCATGAATGGGTGCTAACTTACTCATCCGTGTTGTTAATGCTTGATAAGTGGCTATTTATAACTATAGGATTTCACTGTAATAAAGTAGATAAAAACTGAAGTTATTAATTTTTGAAGTGTTCAGTCGAAACGTTTGTATGAAGATCATTCTTACAAATTGAGTATGAGTGGAATGTATTTTTTATTAAGTGAAGTTGATTATCTAAAGTTGAAGCGAGCTTGATGAAACAGGACATTTAAAATACATAACAACAACGTTTCAAAACTGTGGGTATCGGAGCACGAATCTGTAATTCGACTACGAGAAATAATTTCGTACTTTTAAGGTCAATATTTAAAATGTGGAAAACCAACGTATTATTTTTATTCAATTAAGTAATGCTTTTTAATTTGTCGTAAAATTGATTGTATTATAAGAGGGACGTGTTAAATTTTAGGTTTGTTCAGTTTATTTTCACATCATAGCCTAATACCTGAAATAAAATGGTGCACTACCTACCTATTAATACCAATATCACTCTCTTTCATTTTCATTCTCCTAAAAAATCAGAAATGTAATAGTGTTACACCTACTTAAAAATGACAATATCTTTCCGTGTAATTGTTATATTCTTAAAAACGGTTTAACAAGCGAGCTAAATGAATTTTATATCATTTTTATCAGATTTTTCTTTCAATAGTAACGTTATGGTCGTGTCTGATCACATGCTTATGTCCATATGTTGCACACATCCTATCCCTCGCCCTCTCTCTCTGTTCAATTCCTTGTCGCCCTCTGCTTGTCCATTTCCCCCTTCCTCTCTCTCTATCTGTCTCCTCCCAACCCCTCACTCTAACAGTTTCCCACTTCCCTTTCTCCTGTCCACCTTCTCCTTCTCATTTTTCGGTCCCATATTCCCGCCCATGCCCATCTCCCCCTACCCACCTCTCTGTCTATCACCTCCTTCCCCTCCATCTGTCCATCTCCTCCTCCTCCCTTTAGATCTCCATCCACTTTTTCCGCTTCCTCATTCCCCTCTCCCTATCTACTCCTTCCTTCCTAACGCTCCCCCTCCACTCACTATTTCTCCATCACTACACCGCACTCTCAGCTAAGCTGTATTTTTCTGTACATATAACCCCTGAAATACATTACGATACACCTGCAAAAGTTGCCAGTCATGCAGCACTGTTTAGATGTCAAGCACTACCAAAGTTACTACAAAAAATTCATCATAAAGTTTGTCGTAATGCAAATAGTGTATCAACAGATATGACTTGCTCCTAAACGAAAATTACATGTGTCACTAATGTATCCAATGCATAATGTTTGCGTTTTAGATACTTGAAAGCGTAGAAATTGTACAATTGCACACAAAATAAAGAGAATGGCAGCTCAAGGCACCATGACACCTTTCAAAGCATTACCAAATTTTTTGATCCCCACTCCTACTGCTACCGTTGTTGTTGGTGTGGTCTTCAGTCCTGAGACTGTTTGATGCAGCTCTCCATGCTACTATAACCTGTGCACGATTCTCTGTCTCCCAGTACCTACTGCAGCCTACATCCTTCTCAATCTGCTTAGTCTATTCATCTCTTGGTCTCCCTCTACGATTTTTACCCTACACGCTGACCTCCAATACTTAATTGGTGATCCCTCGATATCTCAGAACATGTCCTACCAACCGATCCCTTCTTCTAGTCAAGTTGTGCCACAAGCTCCTCTTCTCCCCAATTCTATTCAGTACCTCCTCGTTAGTTATGTGATCTACCCAGCAGACCAAAAACAAAGCGTGTTAGAACTGCATTGTGACCTAATTTCGATACATTATAATTTCCAGCCTCCAGTTTACAAAAAGTGAATTTAAAATCGATAGCAAAACTTATACCAAAGAGGCACAAAAACAAGACAGCAACATAATAAAAAAGTGAAAAGAAGTTCATTTAATACACCTGAAGTACTCAAACCAGCACTATACTGGAATAGGTTTAACACCCTGATTTATGTACAAACAGCAGATAGGCAGAATTAACTCCTATTTCATGGACCATTTCTGATGTTAGATTCAACAGGTCAAACATATAAAAATTTTACCATACAACCGCTGAAAACATACGTTATACAGAGTGATTTACATGGAGAACTGGTCCAGGATAAGAGAAAGGACACACAGAAGCAGAACCCTGTGGTCTGTATCTTCCGCCATGTTCTAGTTAGGCTAAAAGTTGCAATCAGTTTGCATGTGATTCAGGATTAAGTACTAATTTCTGGACATAAACTTAATATTACGACAACAGTGAGTGAAGAAGACTTTTCAGTTATGATTGAAATAGTTTTTTAGAAGGCACTCACATAACCATCCGTAGTAGTTCCATTCTTCTCTAAACTATGAAATTTACACTCTCTCTTACTGTTCATTTCTGGAAAATTCCCGTATTTGGGGAGAAAAACCTAGTAAGAAAAAGTATTTATTAGAAAAAATATTCGACAAAACTTGTCAGCCTCCAATGTGAAATGCTCCAAGCACTCATCAAGAAATTGAGCATCGTAAGAAACGTATTTATGGAAAAAGGTGGGTATGTGTCATGGATGTTTGTAGTTTAAGTTGTATACATTGTGACTTGCACTGCGAAACTTCCCCTTTGGATGACAATGGTGTCCACGTGGATTTTTCACTTTTTTATGCAAAGGCGGGTCATAAACATGACATTAATTATCTGCTTGTATAAGACATCAGTCTCCTGTGAGTTACCTATTGGAATGTTATTGCTAGCATGGCAATCCACATTCTATGCAAGCTTTCTAAATGAAAGAGCAACCGTGGCCCAGAATTATTCCCGGGATATGATTTAAATCTGTTACGGCTGAAATGATAACAACATACCGTTTTATAGGTGATGCTGCATTCAGTGTGTGTAGTTCTGTGAAATGGCGTGAGAGATATTGGGATCTCCTTGACTATGCGCCACAGGAACTAGTAAGCACTCAGTGTTCACAAGAAAGGGGCATAGTTCTTGATGGTGAAAAATGCTCTCTGGCATAATGTTTCTACATTTTGACGGAAAATAAGCTGTACATTTTCTTGGATCTAGACAAAGTTATTCTTCTAGCATTCGGCGGACATTTAGGTACTTAGGACCGTGAGTGGCTAATTTGCAAAATTATAGGGGTCCAACTACTTTATGCTTTAGATCTACTGGCTCGCTTTCCTTCTCATCCAAATGTAGACAATCGATGTGAACCCAGTAATTAGTCATCGTCTTCTCGAATCTTGTCAGGGAATAGGTATTCTGACAGCGAACCATATGCCATTGGAGTTATAGTACCTGCAGCCATTAGATGTCTGGTGTGTATGTATCTGTAAGATGTATATTCAGCGTGTAGTTTCTATCTCCGGCCGGAAGATCAAGCGAAGCAATATACATCTTCCCCATCTGGTGTCTCGACATCATACATACATTTATAGCGGAAACATCTGGAGGAAATGGAGCACCTATCAACTCGAATGAAAACATGAGACTACACTTCAAGGTAGAATACGTGGTTGGGTGCCTTACTGGAACCTTTTCATTTCATATCGGAAAAACGCTTCAGTGTGTCACTTCTGAGTAACAGATCCGTACCTTCCCCCATTGTTGCGCTATGTTTTTCTCTGCGGCATTATTACTGACATCTTTAGGGTGGGAGAGCTCACAATACAGAACTGTCCTGCACCTGATGGTGTTATACAGTTAAGTGTTGAAGATTTTATGGAGCACGCTTTCCAAAAATGCTTCGCAAGCGCGAAAAGAGGTACAATGATCTTATGATCCAGCACTGAAGTTATCAATAACTGACTGCAAAATCCTGTCCCTGAAATCACCAGCAGCCACAGAGTAGTATAATGTGGCTGCATATTGGTAAACAAGAGAGGCCGTGGGGTTGCTACTGCTGGACACTGGAAGAAGTGATGGAGGCGTCCACGGCACAGCCCTGCTACTGCTACGCCGAAGTGATGCAGGCGTCGCCAGCTGCGTCGATGACGGACACGGGCGTGGTGTTACGAGACCACCTCCTGAAGCTCCCAACACTCTTACTGCAGAGGAAGAGGAAGCGAAATTGGTATCACGCACACACACAACCATTATACCATAAGACAAAATATTATGACCCCTGCCCACCGCAAGGTTCGATGTCGATTGGTGGCGTTACAAAAACGTGATACGGTACGTAAAGTATATCAGTGGATGAAAAGCAGATGGGGAATCAATACGGGTAAAATACCGGACAAAATACAAGCATTTCGAAACGAACAATAGGGAGAGAAATTCGCAGGGCTAGATACCACACGTCCTGGCGTGTGGAAGATAGCCCGACGCTTCGCCAGGGAGAAACATTACATTCCCTCCCTACAGGGACCAGACGGCCTATCTAAGACCTCGATGGAATAGGCAGAGCTTGTTGACACAACATTTGCAGCGTTTTTCATGCCGAATCTGGCATCTTCAGATCCAGTATTCACACTTGAAACACACCAGGAAATTACATGACTTGTAGCCCAGCCCTCCCGCGACGACGCACTAGTACATACGAAAATACATTGGCCATCAAGCATACCTATGCTAGGAAAGTCCATGGACCAGATGGCATTCAAAACCGTGTCCTTTCAGGAGTTCACTGATAGAGCAGTAGAATAACTTGCAGACATAACAAATGCCATCCTAAAACCTCAACACTTCCCTGACTTTTGGAAGGCAGCCAATATCTTGATGATCAGGAAGCCAGGGAAAGACCACTCCCTCCCACAAACTTAGTGACCCATCAGTCTGTTGTGCTCGCTCGGCAATAACGTTGAGAAGGTAATACTAAAATGCATCACTAGGGCACTACATCGCCAACGACACCTTAAGACCGCAGAAATTCGGCTTTAGCATGAAGCTACCGGGACCGTATTCCTAGACATCGAAAAAGTTTTTACCGTCTGTAGCACAACGGCCATATACGCAAACTAAGCGAAGCTGGTTTTCCGGACGGTCTCGTACGTCTCATACACTCATATCTCACGAACAGATGCTTTAACGCTGCCGTGCAGGGCAAATAATCGACACAATACCGTATCCAAGCTGGAGTTCCAAAGGGAAGCATGCTCAGGCCCATCTTTTTCAATCTGCACATTAACGACTTCCCAGAAACACAAAACACGACGTTAGCCATCTACGCGAGTGACACAGACGTCCTTCCGCAAGACTGGAAATCGTGGAATGTTAATGCACGAATACAGATGGCACTCAGAACTTCCGTGCTTTGGTTGGAAGGATGGTGTATTCAAGTAAACGTCGACAAGTTCGAAACTGTTCTGTTCACACGCAGACTGAAACTACTGTGCAAACATCAACCCTGTAAATAGGTAACATTACATACTCGCCCAATACGTTTCCGAGAGAAAGTCAGATATCTCGCTGTCTGGCTGGACTGGAATCTTTGACTGCTGGACCACATCAGATACGTTGTCAAAAGACCACACACGACGCTCAGACAACACTACCCAATATGCAACAGGGAAAGTACACTGAATAGGAGGGTGTCGATGTCCACATATCGCTACCCTTCGTCGACTTTCAACCCAGTCTATTTCCAGATGAGCGCCTATTAATGGTTAACCTTAACCAGACGTATGCATACATCGCAGTATCCGTATCCTGCGACACGTCACTTAAGTGAAAACTGACCCTAATGCAGAGATGGCAGCAGACCTTTTCTAACTGGCCATCATGTCTGTGTGGGCGTGGAGGGGCTCCACCCCTATTTTGAAATAAAAAGGATGGAGAATCATTCTAGCGACGACAGTCTGCAAATGGGTAAATATACTGACATCAGCGACTTTGATAACGGTGATATTAGTATTACGAAGATCCTGTGAACGAGTATATCGGAAACGGCGTAGCTGATAGGATTTTCAAGTGCTACTGTAGTGAGCATTTATGGAAATTGACAGAACGACAGTGAAACTAGCACGAGTGGTTGGACGTCCTCGACTTTTCACAGAACGTGGGATTTGGAGGCTTATGAATGGCATTTTTGCTACACCAGGTCGATAGTCATCTCCACAGACGCCGTCATCCACGCGAACGGCTATTGCAGATGTGCATACTTCCAAGGAAGCAGGCTGCTGGTAGAAGTATTCCGCCATGGGAGACATTCTGATGTGCTCACATGGGACCTGCGGTGGTAATATGTGATACTCTGACAGCTGTGGATCACCTGCACCCCTTCATGTTTGATGCCGGCGATGTCATCTTCCAGCATGTTCACTGTTCGTGTCTCAAAGCCAGAAACGTGCTAGAGTGATTTGAGGTGAATGATTGTGTACTCACGTTGATGTCTATGAGACGAAATTGGCTTGATGTGAATCCGATGGAATCCTTCTGGGACGCTATCGGGAGATATCACCACGTGCACAAATCAGCAGCCAGATGATTTTTGAGGAAATTACATGACTTGAACTCGGATGTCTGGTGCGAAATAACCTCCACAAACCTAACGACAAACTGTCTAATCCATGATAAGCCGAGTCGGATACGTATTGCGCTCCAAAGATGAACCGACAAGTTATTAAGCAGGTTGACATACAGTCCGGCTTGTCAGTGTATTCCACAAATATTTATTAATATCTGATACTTACTCGAGGTACACTGGCGATAAGTCCTTTCAGCCGCTCATTATCCACAATACTTACAGTTTTTGCTAAGGTTTACTATACTATTTTTTGTTTAGCTTGGCTCCACTTCCCTTGCTATATCAGCGTTAGTGCATCTAGAATAAAAGAAAAAACACTGTATGCAGGCTTATCCAAAATTATTTTTGGTGTCGTAGGAGAAGTTGTAATATGTACTTCTTCTCACGTAGCTCGCACTCAGCTAGTGTCGTCGTCATCCATGTGCTATGAGTGCAAAAAAATTGTCTCTTTACTTTCGGTACTTCATCCACAATCTGGTCAAGATCCCACGAGCTCTGAGTGGAAAACGACGTTAGCTCACTGTAGATGGCATGTATGCGGTCATCAACAATACCACCGAAACTCCACTATATCTGGGTGGAAAAAGATGGCGTAGGTGTTTGTTATGATAGATCACTATCGAACTGTTCACCTAAAGGAAATAAAGTAACGTTGCATGCAAACGGGAAAAACAAATTAGACGCGAAAAATAAATTACACACCAATAGAAATAAAAAACAACTTTCGCCTTCATGTAACTCATTTGCGAGAAGTGAAAATACCTTACCGTGAAAATGCGGTAATGGTGAGCTGTCTACTCGAGAAAGAAAAGCTTAATTATCAGTGCCACTGCCATCAGGCTTCACAGAAAGTTACCTACTGGTAAGATGGATATGAGACGGCGCCGTTCGTCGCTGATATTTATATACAGGCGGTACACGCGTCTGGTTACAGGTACATGTGTACAGAGAGAGAGAGGCTGCTGCGTTCGTGCGAATCTAACAAAGTGCTGACGTTCGTACTTTTCGTGGGAGCAAGAAGCGCACCTGTAGTCTCGTCTACATGTACCACTAACTTCCTGCTTGTTGTGAGAGCGAAAGTGGATTGTAGTTCACACGTACGTCAACGCACCCTTCCATACTGCTTATAGACACTACGCAGTACTTGTAACCCGAAATGTCTTGGTGTATTGACGAGTGACATTAAGCAAATGTTTGCGGTACAGTGATTGGATTCCAGGCGATTTGGCGTGACCTAGACTAGGTCGCGGCCCTGGGGCTCTTGGAACCCTGCTGATGCCTGTAAGTGACTGCTGGTGCAAAGTCCTCTGGCCATCAGCGACAGCTGTATATGGTCGAGACAGATCTTCGTATTCATCCCGAAGAGCAGTGAAAGCACTAAAAAAATTAAATACTTACCTGAAAAGTGTAAGTGAGCATGCGGAAAATATAGGAAGTGAATAAATAAAAACAAAGCTTTTTTTTTAAAAAAAAGGTGTTTAATTTATTATTAAGCCAGTTCAACAATCGTTGTACGTTTTATGAATTGCTCATAAACGCATGCTGTCTAAAATTCCTCTGTAGCTGCTTGAGAAAGGGACATCCTTGTGTTTTAGAATTCTGGATAGACACACGTTCATAAATTTCCGGAAACGACGACATCTCCTCACATCCTTTGTAGTAAACAATGCTCTCTTTATGATCATACATTCGGATCGATGATATAGTATCTCCACAAACCATTCCTTCATTACTCTAGTGATTGAGCAGTTCGACCGTGTCAACCAAACCGATATTTCTCACGTTATAGCAGCTGCAAGCAGTTAAAAGGTTTGGGCGAAGCACCGATTATGGAATACCTCGTTAGTACTTGTCTGGTTTCGGAGAATGCATCGAATAGAGCGTCTATGAACACAAATTGTCCGCACTTATCGTAATACCCTCGTGTGTCTGCAAAGATATTCGCTCTTTCATGTACAATTGTATCATACTCCACATGTTGTATAATACCCCTACAGTATTACACTTTGTACAATTCCTGTTAGCGACGAGTAGCTTATGAGATGATCGTGTAGCATTAATGCATACGCTGCAGTGACAATGCGGAAATTTTGCGATAATTCGAGCCCTGCTTTCAACAGTCCATCACCTATTCTTTTCTCTTTTTTAGTCATAAGTTTGACAGGATTCTTGCAGCCCGAGGGCCAAAAACGAATTTCTTTCCTGTGTCAACCTTTTCATCTTAGAGTAACAATTGCAACCTAAGAATTATTTGCAGCGTGTATTCCAATCTCTCATTACTTCTTCGATGTACACATTTAACAGGAGGGGCGGAAGACCACATAACTGCTTGACACGTTTTTTAATCCGTGCCCTTCAAGCCTCATCTTTCAGTCTTGTTGTTCCACCTGTGTTCACGTACATTATTATATAGTACACGTCTTCCCCTATATCTTACCAACAATTTTCCCCGAGTTTCGAAAATCTTGCGCCATTTCACATTATCCAACGCTTTTAACGAGTGACAAATCCCATGAACATGTCTTAATTTTGCTTCAGTCATGCTTCTGTTGTTAGCCGCAACGTCAGAGCTACAACTGTAGTGCCTTCACCTTTCCTTAGTCTGAACTGATTATCAACTAACAAACACCAAATTTTCTTACCATTCTCCTGTATATTATTTTTGCCACACAGGTGGATGCATGAGCTGTTAAACTGATACTGCGATAATTCACGTATTTGTCTGCTCTTGGTGTCTTTGGAATTGTTTGTTTTTCTTTTCTCAGAAAGTATTGTGGTATATCGCCAGCGTCTACGTTCTACACACTGACGTGAATAGCCGTTTTGTTGTTGCTTCCTTCAATGCTTACAGAAAATCCGATGGAATGTTGTCTGTTCATTCCGCCGTATTTGATGATGCGTTGTCCGAAGCTTTATTTTAAATTCTGATTCACATTTTGGATCTTCTATCACCACTCTGTCGATTTTTGTTTCTTCTTCCATCACGTCATCACACAGTAATCCCCGTCTGAGAGGCCTTCAATGTACTGTTTCCACCTAGCCGCTCTCTCCTCTGCACTTAATGGCGGCATTTTCATTGCATACTTAATGTCGCCGTCCGTGCTTTTAGTTTCACCAATGGTTGTGTTAATTTTCTATAAGCTGACTCACTCATTCCGACAATGATTGATTTTGGTTTCTTCACATTTCTCAGGCAGCCATTCGACCTCAGCTTTAATAGATTTTCTATTAGTTCATCCATAAGTCACTTGTTTTACTGTATTCATGAATGTCCGGAACGATTTCGTACTTACTTCTTCCATAGGACAGCAGTATTTCTTTGTTACTCATGATTTCTTGGCAGCTACCTTCCATGTACCTACGTGTTTTCTTCAAAATTTCGTGATTGCCCTTTTTAGAGATGTACATTCCTCTTTCACAGAACTTCCTACTCAACTACTCATTACTGCAGTGTCCATAATAGCCTCAGAGAACGTCAAATGTATCTCTTGATTCCTATGCACTTCACAATTCCACCTCCTTCGTCACTGATTTTTCCAGACTTGTCTCTTAAACTTCAGCCTACTGTAAATCACTACCACAGTGCGAACTGTGTCTATATCGGCCCCTGATTATAATCGCATATATGCCTGCTGAATCTCTGCCTGACCATGGTACAATCCTTCTGGTACCTTCTCATATTTCGTGACCTTTTCCTTCTATACCTCCTCCTCTTCCGGTTCTTGAACAGGGTAATCACTATTACTAGCTGAAATTTATTGCACAACTAAATTAGTCTTCCTCCTCTCTCATACCTATTTACAAACATATGTTCTTAGTAACCCTTCCTTCTACTCCTTTCACTACAACACTATTCGAATGCGCAATCACTGTGCTAACTGATCAATATCCTCATACACCCTCTCCATCTCTTGATCTTCTGCTTGCGACAACGATATATGTGCCTGAAATGTTGTTGTCGGCGTGGGTTTGTTTTCTATTCCAATGACCGAAACCCTATCACTGAAATGTTTAAAGTAGGACACTCTCTGCCCTTCCTTCTTTTTCATAACAAATCCCACTCCAGTTTTCTGCTGGAATTACCCTATACTCGTCTAACAAAAAATCCTTGTCGTTTTCCATTCCACTTCACTGACAGTGCTGTACGTGGATTGAGCGTCAACATTTCCGTGTTCAGTTTCTCTAACTTGCTAATGGTGTGATCATAATGACAACTTTGAACTGCAGAGCACAAGACCTGTGTGCACACATTACTCGTATTTAATGCTGTGTTTCCCAGGCCTTCTTCATCCTCGTGCCATTGGTGATGGAAGATATTTCCGTCTTTCAGTGACAGTTTCCCACCTCAAAGGGCAAAGGGAGTGCCCTGAACCTCTGCGTCTGCAGATCTGGGGTGAATTCTTATGCCGGAAGTCTTCAGTCACCACTGCTAACGATTTTAATTCAAAATTTAAGCAGAGGCGAGGTTCGATCGCTGGACTCAAGCAGTTTCTTTTACGAGTCAAATATGCTTTCCCTAGGCCATGGGCGGAAGTTATTCACATGGATGTGAGCTAACTGTGGACCCACAGTTATCATCAGTCTCGTTATATGATATTCATTTCGGTTCCAGTAAAGCAGCAAGTTGTCTAATGGTGAAAAAAACAAGTTTGCGTTGTTTGCAGTTGCCAATTTTGCTCACATCCTTCTAGAGGTTCACTTTTCTGTCTATTTGTAGCTTTATAATAACATAGAGGGTATTGCTAACTTAGAAGAAGTCTTAAATATCCGTGGTTGCGGAAGGATGGTTACTGTGGTACTTTGCAAAAAATTTATCCACCACAATTTTATGTCCCTCTTCTCCTTATCCTAGAACGTGCAAGCTACGACAAGTTTCACTTCGAAATAGAATCAGCTCTTGATTAGCGTTCATAATATCAAGATAACTATCTTAAAAGTATCCCATTAATATTTAGAATGGAATGGACGCGCTGAAGGAGTTACGTATCAATCAATCAGTCTATAAACAATCCACCATTTTTAGGGCATTCCGACATAATGTCGATGCAGAGCCAAGTGTCTTGAGCGTCAGTGTAGTACTAACGTCTCTGATGCAGTCTATTTCAGCTCCATTAAGTTAGTGCCTTATTTCTTGAAACAGAGAAGTGAAGGCCTTGCATGTAAGGAGCATTGTTCCTCATGTTGCCCTTTCCACATATAGAAAAGATCTTGCTTGGAAGTGTCCGGCTATCTTGATGTTGAATAATAATTTGTCTCTAATCATTATCGTTAAACATTGCTGGGTAAAAAGTTTTGTGGAAAAACTATGCTTGACTATTGATATGCTTCTAATTTTGAACGGGTGTTTTTAAATAGATTGATATCATTGCGAGGTTTCTACCCTACTGATTTAGAACACTCGCGCTTCTTATGTTTTTCACATTCTACAAACGAAGTTGTGGTAAGGACTATGGGGCCAAACTCCTGAGGTCATAGGTCCCTAGGCTTACGCACTATTTAATCTAACATAAACTAACCTTCACTAATGACAACACATACATCCATGCCCGAGGGAGAACACGAACCGTGACAAGACGCCTTAGACCGCGAGGCTACCCCGCACGGCTCACATTCTGGGTTCAACGTATTTATAGTTAATACGCGCAATTATGCTTCAGATGAAGATGTACTATAATGCCCTAGCCGAGTTAGTGCATAGTTTTTGCGTTCATTTGTATAATGTTCGGCTCGAAATGGTGTGTTGTCTGATCAGTCACTGTGAGATATATTGGTTTACTTGGAATTTCTACAATTTCATAACCTAACCCCAACACAGGAAGAACTGCATATATAGTATTGACTCATCTGTCGTTAAGGTACGAATTGCTCACGATATCATACAGACTGGCAATATGTCCATGTGCTGATTCGATAGGTAAATTTTACTAGTATTATGCTGCCGCACTTATGTCCATGTGCTGATGCGATAGGTAAATTTTACTAGTATTATGCTCCCGCACTTATCTCTTCGAGGCACTAATACCGATAATTTTGAACCCCCACGCGTAATTCGCACTCTTTCTATTGACTTTATCTCCGTTTTAAACAAGTTAACATTTGCATTTAATTCAAATTCTTCCACACTCATGCCCATAAATTAAGTATAATGCTGATACATGGTGAAACAACGCTTTTGTGTACGGTTTGCTGGTTTAAATCACCTCGGGGTATGACCATGCGTTGCATCTGACCTGCGGTCGTCGCACGGTGGCGCTGGCAGCAGTCAACATTCGCAGAAGTGTGCTTGTGCATGTCAGAGTATGGTGCAGCGAGTAAGTGTGCATATGTTTTCAGACGTGCTGATGATTACTGTGTTGGAAATGGCTCAAAGAACACATATTGATGACGTTACGAAGGGTGGAATACTGGGCCGACTGGAGGCTGGTCAAACACAGCTGATCGTAGCACGGGCCCTCCGCTTGCCACAAAGTGTGATCTCAAGATTATGGCAACGATTCCAGCAAAAAGGAAACGTGTCCAGGCGCTACAGTACGGGACGACCACAGTGCACAACACCACAAGAAGGCTGATATTTCACGATCAGTGCTACTGAGTACCGCAGGTAGCCTGGCTCGGGACCTTACTGCAGCCACTGGAAGAGTTACCTCCAGACATACAGTCTACAGACGACTGAACAGGCATGGTTTATTCGTTCGGAGACCTGCAATGTGCATTCCACTGACCTCTGGTCACAGGAGACCGTAAAGAATGGTGTCAACGACACAGTACATGGTCATTGGAACAGTGGTCCCAGGTTATGCCAACGGACGAGCCTGGGCACAGCCTGAACACTGATTCTCGCCGGGTTTTCATCTGGTGCGAACCAGGAACCAGATACCAACAGCTTAATGTCCTTAAAAGGGACCTGTGTGGAGGTCGTGGTTTGATGGTGTGGGGTGGGATTATGATTGGTGCACGTACACCCCTGCATGTCTTTTACTGAATAACTGTAACAGGTCAGGTGTATCAGGACGTCATTTTGCACCAGTATGTCCGGCATTTCAGGGATGCAGTGGGTCCCACCTTCCTCCTGATGGATGATAAAGCACGGCCCCACCGAGCTGTCATCGTGGAGGAGTACCTTGAAACAGAAAATGTCAGGTAAATGGAGTGGCCTGCCTGTTCTCCGACCTAAACCCCATCGAGCACATGTGGAATTCTCTCGGTCAACGTATTACTGCACGTCTTCAAACCCCTACGACACTTCAGGAGCTCCGAAAGGCACTGGTGCAAGAATGGGAGGCCATACCCCAGCAGCTGCGCGACCACCTGACCCAGAGTATGCCAACCAGTTGTGCGGCCTGTCTACGTGAGCATGGTGATGATGTTGGCGTACATGAGCAGGAAACACTGGCGTTTTGTAGCACGTGTTTCGGGACGGTTTTCTCAACTCATCACCAATACCATGGACTTAAAGATCTGTGTCATGTATGTTCCCTAGGTGCCTATGCTATTAGCACCAGCTTTGTGTACTGCCATATTGTGTGGCACCACATTTAGCAATTATTCTTAATTTAAGAGCATGAGTGTACAAATCGTTTTCTATGTGCATTCAAATAGTCAGTGGCACAGGAGCAAGTAAGTATTAATACTATTCACAAACACCACTTTTTGACAGTATGTCCATCGGCTGATTTGACAAGTAACGTTTACTAGTATTAGGCGCCCGCACTTGTCTCCTCGAGGACCTTATAGCAATCGTGCTGAATCCTCACGGGTAAATGTCCCCTGTCTATTCTGTTGTTTTTATCTCGGTTTTATACATATTAAAATTTGCATGGAACTCAAATCCTTCTTGTTTTGCGTATGCTTCTAAATAGTCAATGCCATTCAAGCCAGTAAGTATTAATACCACGTCAACTCTTTCTGTATATGGTTTATTATTTGCCTAAGTTTCATTGGCTTTGCCACTGTATGTTTTCAGAGCGCTAATGCAACACTCCCACCCCATTGCTTAGATCTACTGGAGGAAGGTAATTCACTTTTAATGTAGACAATGTTTTTCTGGAGTTACAGTAAACGACAGCACATCTTGACCTCAATTAATGCGGTGACACGCATACTGCTTGTTTTTGCGTAATTCTCTGAAGGAACGTTATATAGATATGTCCCTAGAGATATGAATTCAGCTATTGGTAGTGTCAAAATTGTCTGTGCCAATGTATCCCTCATACACATATTACAAAATTTTCGGGTTTTGAGTTTTCTGGTGAGTTTCAGCAGAGCTATGCTAGAAAACAGTTTGTCCGGTAGTATAAGTATGAGGTATTCTTCATGTACAGATCGACGTTTTCGCGTATGGGTAAATGCGGTCCTCTACCGATACGGAAGGCCTCCATGGACATATTATATCTCTTGGAACCATATAGCGGCTTCCCAGCTATATGTGCATTCTTCCTTGATTCAGCTACCGCACCAGGACTCTGGGTAAGAACCAATAGCTGATATCCAAGCAGATACAGGGATTAGAAACGGAATTATTACACTAGATGGCTTAGGTATTCTCTAAATCCTTGACGTTTTAACACGTTTTTTCTTCCTCCTTTCTGCCGGTGAGCAGATTTCGCTATTACCACTGCAAAAGATTGAAGTTTATTTCAACATTTTGAAGCGTTTATCTTCTTCTTTAGTGTACCATGAGCTTCTTTCTTAAGTTATTCATCCACATTACCGTTTAAGACGTGTGTTCACGGGTTTGTGTTCTGCAGGTTAGAAACAGTACATATGTACACTGACCCGTTCGGTAAGTAAGACTTCTCAAATACAGTTTTGTATTTCAAAATACTTACGAAATCAACTAGGTTAAGCTTCTGCTTGGAGAGATCCGCCACGTTAATAACATTGTGTACTGTATTTAGGAGGCTATCAAAATGAATGTCAGTAGTTCTTATCAGTGGGTCTCTTGCGTGATGAGGAATCCAATTACACTCATAACTGATTTGTGGAAGAATATTAAACCATTTGTGCATCCCTTGAGGCTTAAATTGCTTCCACTTGTGGTTCAACAAATGTAGCTTTCAAGTGCATGTCCATTAGTGGTGTACGCTACATCGCTCTACTACCTCTTTCAAAATACCTACCGTAATCCTTACCTCCATGGTCTGTTATTTTGTCAGGACAGCAATTCATTGTAGTCTGTATCAGTTGTTCAAAGCCCTTTGCAGTGTCATTCCCCATCGTCACCTTCGCAGATAGAGCCCAAGTGAAATTTGATAATGTATCTATGATAATTAGAATGCACTTGAATGCTTTATTCGAGTGTGAGTTGTCTGATACCTATGAGATCCTCCTGCAATAAATCATCCAAGCCTTGTATTGTCGCACGTCTGCACAGGTATGTTCTGTGTACTGGTCTGTGACGTTCACGAACAGCTGTCTCCATAGTTACTCAATAATGTATATTTCTCTAAATAATGATGTGGGCATTATGATTTCGAGCATGTGAACTTTATTCCCTGTAGCAGCTAATAATGGAACCGGTTCATGATTTTATTTTGGTCATTATAACATATATAAACCAAATGTAGACTCTTCAGACTTTTATGTTGATCCTCAACCTCTTTTCCTGTGAAATGTGCAGCTGCTAACGGAGGTTCGATTGTATTATTGTATTTGTTACTCTCTGAGTCTTTCATTCATCGTAGTTTGGTGTTGCCTACCCCATGCGTAGTGGTCATGTATTGTATTTGACTCCACACTTGCGTCTTCTTTCGGGTACACTTTTCGATTTTCGAAATTTTTAAGTGTATTAGCTCTAACACACCTGGCGTGCTTTCAGATTTCTTGTCTTCAACTCTTGTTTCATTGTCAAACATATTGTGTGTTTACCTGACATATATGGTTTCACCTAGGAGACCCCGTATGCTCTGTGTAAATCAACATTACTGTTTCGGTTAATGGAGTCAGTAGTAGCATTCTGTTATCTTCATCATCTTCTTCTTTTCTACTTCCATTTGATGCTGCTGGTTAATGGTTTAAACATTTTGGAGAAATAATCAGATAGTTACAACTGCACAAATGTTTACAATTGTAACACCCATTTAACAGCTTTCCACTCTGTATTTTTGATACCATACACCTTGTAAACACAGTCTGAGACTACTGGTGATAATCATGGGAATCATGTGTCTCAGCTGTCACCTTGATTTACCCACCTATATCGGTTACCTTTATTTGACAACTCGTAATGGCAACCAAAAAACCTATGTATAATATCAGGCAAACATAACAACTATTATGGAAAGACAAACATATACTACAGTTGGCTATGCTTGCTGCTTGGATTGCTGCTGCCCTACGCATTTTAAAAATTGATAAAGAACTCTAAGATTTGCAGAATTACGTGTTTTTAACCAAGTTATCTTATACACCTTCCTGTTATTCTGGCGGATAGCCATAATTTGCTGAAAAATATTCATCTTGTCTACAGTCATACTTTCCTCTGCTCTCGTGACCTTCCATTCTTGATGCAGAAAGCCCTGAGCACATTTCTCTGACAGATGTTTACAACAAATCGACTCATAAAATTCATCCTTGCTCAACCCATTTCATCAACCGAACATAAGGTGTACTGATGGCAAATAAATGAAGGCTTATGCCTTCATTACACATTAAAATATTCTAGTGACATTACAAAAGTAAGCTTAACTAGTGTACTGCTTGCCAATTACTTGAATAGTGGAGAGCGTGCACATCATTGGAGATGCCACATGTTCACAATAAACAACCAACTTGCACCCCACTGGCTGCCAACAGAAGGGCTGCTGGAGCGGCAAAGTTGGTGGCGTGCGAAGGGGAGGGGAGGCTTCCTTCCCCTTCCTCACCTTAGCCTTGCCCGTAATTATGAGGAAGTTCTTACGCTGTTGTCAGCAAAAATTATCGATCTCAATTGCTTCAGCTGTAATCTTACGCCACACATAAGAATTTGCTGATTATGAAGTACACCGTTCAAATACTTTGGAGAAGTGGGATATTTCTCACAAAATTCATGTAGTAGAGTGTGATACGACCCCAAACGATACTGACAGCCTATCTTGTGAATGAACGAAGATAAGAAAACGCTGTCTAACCTTGATCAGTCGTAGCTCCCTTTCCAAATCGCTTTTTCGTGTACCATGAGCTGGGATACGTAATAACTGATTGCTTTTACGACTTTCAAAATCAGTTTCATGTATTTCGCTGAGAAAAAAACTCTTCAAGTAGGATGTTTACTTTCCTTTCTTCATCAGAAACAGTTTAAATCCCTTCTGATTTTCCATTCATTGGTGAACTAAATATTTATCACAATACTGATCTGGAAATCAGTAAACTTCAAGCAAAAGTTTTTTCAGGAGTCTTTGATATATTGTTCCTGAATGCATGACTATACTAGTTCGTTGTTGATGTTCCGACAGCATTCAGGGAAAATAAAACACAAGTGATGAAGCAGGATGAGGGTGAGAAAACGTTAACCACAAAAGTACAATCTCCGTTAAAGGGATTTACTTGCTTTACAAACATGGAGTTTTCATCTTTTGTAACTATCGGTACTAAAGCTTTATTCTTAATGTTTCCCATCAGCACCGAATTCGTCACCTACATGAGAGCTTGTCCCGGTTACGAAAGTGTAATGGGAAAAATAAGCAAACAGTTATGTGCATAAAGATATTACAAACCATCCCCTGCTACGAGAAATTACTTACAAAACCTGAGAGAGTGGAACAATTTGTCTCACAGAGGTTACAAAGTACAGCTGCCACTATATCTAGATCTATAAGATTACTCTACCCTGGTAGAGGGTTCACCGAACAAACTTCAAATTATTTCACAACCGTTCGAATCTAGAACAGAGCATGTGAAAAACACTTACACCTTTCCGTTCGAGCTCTGATTACTCTTACTTATGCAATGATCATTTCTCTCTTTATCGCGAAAAATTTATTTTCGCATTCGGAGGAACAAATTAGGCGTCGCAATTTCATAAGGAGGTCATGCCGAAACCGAAAACATCTTTGCTTTAGTAATTGTCACCTGTGGTTATCTCTTCCTTGTTTCGCAATAGTACCAAATGAGCCACACTTCTTTGAGCTAAAGCATTTCTATGAAAAATAGCGTTCAGCGTTTGCTCGATAGCACCCCGTTTTGACTAAGTAGGATTTGTACATAGAGATGTATCTCTGTTGCAGAATACTGTCCGTTATTAAATAAAACAGATTATTAAAATTTTTCATAGTTTCAGGAAATTCGGCAAAACTTTAACTGTGTTGTGATAACATTTATGTACCACATTAAATTTCTCTTACATAGAACTGGCTGACATGACCATTATAAGCATACTAGTCCTGTATAGAACTGACCAGTGTCTTGCAGTTGTCCCATTAAACAGATATTTTGCACAGACATCCCGATTGGAAGAGAATAATGGGTGGCAGGAGTACACCACCACTTTTCAGAAATTTACCTCTAGTTAAGGGTTAGTCTGACAACCATACAACTTATTATCTGTTGTGTCGCAGCGGAAGTGAATAACAGTTTATTGCTCTTCTTCAGTGTACGTATTTATGGATGCGGAATTTTGATAATCACAGGCTTCAGATATTGCTGTACTGCTATTGTCTTGAGATTAAGCTTCGTCGAAATGTGTAACTATCCTGAAGTCACTTTCAAAAGTAAACTTTCATTTTTTATTAAGTCTCACATTTTAGTGCAGGTAATATATCTGAAACGTAATTTACCACTAATATTCATCAATTATACGTAAACGTCTCTTCATATTAACGAAATTGTCACATTCTCTACTGTTTTATGCATATTTCAAATACAGCACTGACCTAGGAGGTGTACGCGTATTTTCTCATCTGTCTGTACCACACATGTTCTATATTCAAAGAGCTGAATCATGTGCGTACATAGCCTTCAGAAGGGAGGTCGATCCGCTTGGTGGACCTAGCACTACCTACTGCACACGCACTTCGAACCTGTTCTGAACCGAGCGTCACACCCTGTCCGTATACCTGCTTTTTTAATCCCCCATAGTGTTAGATGAGGAGTCACTGGGAAGTAAAGCAGTCCATGCAAGCCATTGAATATTTCCTTAGCCTCTTCTGACGCTCGAAGGACAAAGGCCCAATCCTAATTCCTATCACAATATCAAAAAAGCTTCCGCACACACCACCGACTGACAAACTTATTCAGTGTGTCAGCTAATAAATACAAAAACTTGTTGGTAAATGTCAGATGCAAACATACTTCGTCCAACTAGATGTTCAGTATTATCGAAACTTCGCAAAACGCAGGATTTTCAAATCAGTTTATTTTCATACGCAGTCACAACTCATTATAAACTGATCAAAGTTAACAGCAAGGTAAACAACGTCACGTGTTGCAGTTATCGAAATATATAAGTAAACCGGTAGATAGACCGTTCGCTTTTAAAGATATCTTGTTAGCCAACTGTTAGGGCAATTTCTTGACGCTGATCTCCGTTATAAAAACTTATATCAATGCGTTATATTCACAACAAAGAGAAATAATTCCTTTACATTTCTTAATAAAAAATAAGAAGTCTAGTGGTAAAATTTTTAATTCGAAACTACATTGCGAATTCCTGGAAGTTGTAAATTCCTTTGTTAACGGAATGTGTACTTTGTACTGAATTGTTCTGCACAGTTGCGATCTTAGCAGGCTAGTAACGCATTACATATGGTTGGTGAGGCTCTATGGTGCAGTCACAAGCTGTCGTCCCTCTTTAGTTTGTATTCCAGGCAAATTTGTCAACAATGAAATATCGCAGGACATGATGCGGGCAGTTGCGTAGCAACATTGCGATTTTGAATCGTGCTGCGTAAACATATTGTCTGTGCTTACGTGCTTTCTATCGAGTTAATCGTTGTGCTATAGTTCTCCATCTTAACGCCACAAGCTTCTTAACTGAACATCTCCATCGCTTGCCGAAAACCGTCTTCAGATAGAAGAACGTAAAAAGGCAGCTTTGGGTGAGACGCTGAACGGAACCGTGAGTGACCAATCAACATTTTGTTTACCCAGTTTAGCACCATTTTCTGTTGATGTCTTGTGTAGATTACTACTGGTGATAACTCTGGCTTCACATGCCACACCAGATGTATCTGGCTCTATTTAGTTATTTAATCATACCTAGTAATTTTCACAGAAAAGAGCCCTTCCGTGATTCGAGTCGATCAATTTAACAGAGTAGATTTACAAAATCGTCCGAAATGGTTTTGGATTTTGAAGTACCCTGTTGTGTGCTTAGTATTGTTTAAATAGGGATGGTTTCTTAGATTCCATTAACATACGAAGGTGATAATTGTCCGCCAACGTTGTCTTGAGCAAACAGTATTAGGTTAAGTTCTACATGTTGTGTAGATTATCATGGTCTTCCAATTGGTTCATAGTGCACTCGACGAAGAGCAAGCGGGTGATTCTCTTTTATCTCTTTACCAAATTATGTCACAAGAAGCAACTACAACGTGTTTCACAAAGTTATAATGACCCTTCCCGTGCTCGCCTTATGAATCACTATCGAGACAGTGCTAAGACGCGGACACGGGTTTTTTGTTTTATAGAAAGTGCAGTACCACTAAATGGAACACAGATATGAGCTACTAATAATGCTAAGGCAAGGAACGAATATGGATGGAAGCTATGCAAGTCTCTGCACACCGTTCTATACTGCTAGAGAGGAAACCGATTCCTAGACACCATGTGCGACAATTGTAGCGCTTCAGATAAAGGCAACGTCCTCTACCACGAGCGATGCTCACTGTCCAGTTTACGAAAAGATTATACTCCCCCGTCGTTTACTGTCCAGTTACCCTGTGTGGGAGCATCATTTAATTACACTGGGCTCACGTTTATGCAGTGAGCTACATTATGTTTATTAACTCATAACCTAATGCGAATATTAAGAAGCTATTTTGTGTAAAATGCGTTTCTACAAACAACGGCTGAGACACGTAATGTTGTCACAGGCCTACGTAGTGATAGTGGAAAAACAAAAGGATTGGTAAATGTGGCTGTCTATCGTTAGAAGAGTATTGTAGATATGTGTAACCATGTCACTGATAATGGTAATTAATAGACACAGAGGATGATACTGGATTTCTCTCATCATTAATCGCATTGCTGGTAGGCTGAATAAATGTGTTCCCCTCAGAAATATCTCGCACTTGAAGGTACAGCTGCACTGAATGGAGACACCAACTGCACATCGTCAATATATTTTGCAAGGTGCGTGTGAATATGTCTGATGCAATAGAAATGGTCAAATTCATGAGATGAACCGTAATCTGCCGTAATGGATTGTCTGTCATATACTAAAATAATCTGAAGTTCCATATCACTAACCACGTATGATGCAGTGCGAAGTAATTCAAGCCCTAAGTCTCTTTATATGTTGGGAGAGCTGAGGCTACGGTTATACGTTTGATATCCCTGACGCTGTGAAGTTATCTTAGCCGCTAACAGCGAGGACATTGATTTTGACAATGTCGAACACATGTTGACACGTAGTTACACTTGGGACAGAATCATCGGTATAGTACTTTACATAATGGCTCGCTTAAAACAATAAATGTGTACTCACTTAGTAGGATCATGGTGTGACCACGGTCTGAGTGAAGTTAATTCGTCCAGTCACGTAAGAGTATTGAACAGGACATCCTGGGCAAGTATCGTCTGTAAACAAAGAAGTGAACAATTCTCGTCGTGGCGCAAGATTTTTCTTTTCCAGCAAAATGCTACAACTGTAGTACAGGATCACCAACAATCAATTACTCCAGTCGGTTTTGTAGTTATTCGAGAAAAAGTTAAAAAAAATGGATTTTATATGCATGCACACCCACAAACTTCGCATCCGCTCCCGTCAGGAATGTTAGTAAATTGTGTATGGCACTGTCTCCCTCCATGCTTTTACAATTTGCGACTACATATAATTTTTTCCCTAATTTTCCTTAGTTGACTGCAAATTATGTGAATATGTTACTCACCAGCTGCGGATACAAAAATGTTATTTTTTCCCCACTTCTGTGCCACCGGCGAGCCCAAAGAGGAGAGGAAGGGGCAGCTTCCCTCCCGAAAAAGAAATAATATCCACAAGCTGAATTCTCACCAGGCAATCAGACACATACAAAAATTCAGTATGTGTTCGAAGTAGGTGGAACCCATAGGAGAACGTTTTAGGCGTATGAATCGTCGTACCTCTGATCCATTTCATCCTTCACAGCTCAAATTACAAGGGTTGCCTCATTTCCGTCTTCTTCCACTCCCCCCCTCCCCCCCCCCCCCCTCCAGCCGTAATCCTTCACATCACATTAATTGATCTTAAGAGGTTGTGTGTGCGTCCTACGACTACATCAACTCTCCGCACGCCACCTGATGGTGTGTTTCCGTGGTTACCTCTGGTACCACTAAGAGATATCCCCATCGCTGTTGCATTCCTGAAAGTTGCGGGGGAAGAATGACTTTCGGTAAACCTCTGTATTAGTTCCAATTTCTCGAATTTTTCCATTGTGAAATTTACACGATGTGGATGAAACTATGTGACTTATTCCACTCCTCCCAGAAAGTACTGTCTCGGAATTTACGAGTAAACTTCTGTGTGATGAACAACGTCTCTCTTGTTGCGTCTGCCACTGGAGCTCGTTGAATATCTCTGTAACACTCTCGCGCAGACTAAACGATCCAGTGGCACGCCACTTTTCATTGCATCTTCTCTCTCTCTTCTCTTTTAGTCCTACATGGTCAGGACGCCAAGGTGATGAGCGTTATTCAAGAATCAGTCGAACAAGCGTTTAGCAAACCAGTTCTGTCGTGGACTAGATGCATTTCCGTATCTTCCGTCCTGCGATGTCCGTCTGTTATCCGTGTTTGGATTACAGAAAAATGGGATACAACGCGTCGGTTTTGACCAATGACATGATGTATTGGTCAGATTTAACAGTAAAGGCGAATACTGGGAAACAGAGGAATGCAGAACAGAGAAAGCATATAGTACACATTTCACGTACATCCATATTTCGAACATAATTTTAGGTACATTGATTCTTTGAGTCATAGTATCGTATTCTTCAGTGGAATAGTCGGAAGCGGCCGTTGCTCATTACCTTAGTTTCCAGGCGAATTTGTCAGCAGTGAAATATCGCACGACATCATAAGGACAGTTGCGTAGCAGCACTGAGAATGTGAATCGTGCTGCGTAAACACATTTTCTGTGTTTACGTGATTCTCGTTTAGTTATTCTTTGAGCTAAATACTTCTTCTTGGCGAGAAAACCTAGTCAACTAAATATCTGAATTGCTTGTCGAGAAGCGTCCCCAAATAGAAGTAAATAAAAAGCCAGCGTTGGGTGGGACACTGTACGGAACCATGAGTGATCAGTCAATACCTGTTCTCGGACATCTCTGAGCCACACTAACATCCTGTGCTGCTAATGTCGACTGTAGTATTAGCATACTGTATCGTGTTGTATCCTGCAGAACCTGTTGGTTACAAACATACTTTATTTAATTCTGCGCTACTCACCAGCTGCCGATACACGCACGCACACCAGCGGGAGAAGAGGGAAACCTTTCCTGCCTAGAGAAAAATAGGCATCTGTGTAACGTCTACGAGGTGCCACTTTGACCTTTCCTGAAGAAAGTGCTGTGGGAACCTTTCTGATGGTCGATGTAGATTCTACTAAGGAGGCGTTTCGCTCCGTTAACTCCTGACCTGTCCTCGAAGTAACTGCCACCGTAATACTCTATTTGACAAATTAATGAGAGCACCTAGATTGCATGGACGGACGTCATTGTAACTTCATATCGGGAAATACCATCGGCGGATGTATACGAGTAAACGATTTACAGTTGTAATTCTCTGTGATATGCAGAGCGGGCACCAGAATGCAATAGGGGTGTTTGTGTGTAGTGTTGTCAAGAGCCCTGCCAGAATATATATGCGGAGTGAACACTATCAGATATGGAGTGATCACAGTGAAGACATGTCGCTTACTCGTGTGAGACGGGTTATCTGCACCGGACGGGTACACGACGGTCATCTAGAGTTGTCTAAATTAACTACTCAAACAACTGAACAGTGGTGCCATGATTCAATACTACAGTACAAATGTCTCTATAAACCGCTTGCATGATGTCGTGGTACTCTCGTTGCAAGCAAGATCGTCATATTTGTTCTGGATAAAACTTGTGTGGCCACCAAGTCGAAGGTCAACTCGGCCCCAGTGCCAACACTATATCACGGAACTGTCAAGTTGTGGGCCATCTTGAATGAGAACAAGATACGACCGTTTTTGGCACCATTCCAAACTGGATTGGTATGCGTCGTGGCCATTGGTGGAGCAGCGTAATAATAATAAGTGAGCTGTTATTGCCAAGCTCTTTGGAAATTTCACTCGACATTGTAATCACCGAAACAGAATAACATAACAGCTCAACTCATGAAGCTCCTTTTTGTTTATCTCCAACCCTCCTCCCATCCTTTCATTTTTTGGTCATTTCGACATCTGCAACGTTTGTAGCACGCCTAACTCTGCTGGGAAGTGTCTTGCAGACATGCTGATTTGCGTTGTCGGGTCCTGATGTCCGACCTTGTGTAGTGTTGATGTTGTAGAGACCATTTGCTATGTCTATAAATTATCACCAGGCTTGACTAATCACATTTTTTGCGCGTTAGTCTGTGTTTGAGTGCCTCTTAGTGTTATGACTACCTCATAATGTTCCAGATTAATACCCCGCTATACTGAGTCCAAGTATCATTTCTACGGCTTTTCATTAATAATTTAATTGAGAGGGTACAGTCTACTCCCAAAGCAAATATCAACATCTACATTTAAATATAACCTCTGCAATCCACTACACAGAACATAATGGACGGTACATCACATCGATAATATATGTATTCTTTCCTGTTCCATTCGCATACTGAGCTAGGGAAAAATGGCGGTCTATATGTTCCTGTGCGTGCCCTCATCTTTATTACACCTATGATACCTACGCAAGTTTCAAGCTAGTGACATTCGAAAGTCGTACAGACTGTCTTAATTTACTTAACAAGAGTGTGCAAGAACTACATTCTCTTCCTTCCAAATGAGCTCGTTTAAGTTACTCGACCATTTGTGTTCCACTTTTGTATGGGATGTACGGAGATTTTACGATGTTAGCAGTGCGTCTCTGAATTTGTATGATTTATAGTACTAAAGAATGGGATGCAACCCGTCAGCTTTGAAAAAGGCGTCACAAGTTACCACTGATGATGTACTGCGAAGACATAGACGAATGTTGAAAAACTAAAGAATGTAGTACAAAGTAGACAGATTGTGGCTATATACCACATATATCCAAATATCGAACGTAATGTTACATAAATCTCTTTTTTCGGAGCACACGGTCCTAGTATCCTCTTATTGTGTTAAGCCATATAGTAAAACAGAAGGATAGGATACAAATGTAACCGAAAGCCAAAAAGAAAAAGGCGGCATGCGTAACTGTGGCATGGAATACCTTAGTTGACACATATAGTTTGTATGTTGTGATTCAGTTGACCCACATAGGTCGAGTGAAACACAGGACACAAATCGTACGTATGTCGGTTTTCCATCTTCTCTAGTACTATTGCCAACTGAAGAATAGGACACTAGTACTAGAGAAAGCGAAAAACGCGAAATTTGTATCCAATTCTTCAGCTGACCTGTATAGGTTAGTTGACCTATAAAGATCAATTGAAAAATACAAAAATCTACAAACGTGACATTTGTATCCTGTACTTGGTTTGATCTAAATGGGATAATACGTAATAATAGTCAAGGTGGAAAAGCGACAAACGTGAAATTTTTATCCTGTAATTAATAATGGGATTCTAGTATTAACGAAGGCAAGAAAGGCTGCAAATGTAAAATTTTTATCCATTACTGCAGTTGGCCTACGCAGGGTGTTTTAGGAAGGTGGTCAAAAATGTAACAGGACATAGAGACTGCTCCACTGAACAATTTGAGGTAGGGAACCCGCAGTCGGGAAGCCAGCTTAAGGGGTTATGGACGTCAACTTGTCTTCCTCTTTGTTCAGCATTGCTGGTTTGTTAGGTTATTTATTAATAAGCGTTCAAGTTTTCACGTACTGTGCTGTTTATTTACATGTACCTTCTTTACTTTTGTCAGGAAACAAGAAAGAGAGCCTGATTGCTAGGAATTCATGACGGAGCATCTGTTTACTTTATTCGCCCATCAGTTGGCTCTGTTGTACCGTATTTAGTCTGTCCCATGACAAAACGTGCTATGAATCAACGACAGACCCACTTACTACTCGGTGCTATTCAGAGACGTACAGTAGAATAGGATGGTGCAGAACCGGTACAGACGTGCGTCTTGTGTGTGGGGAAATACGTTGCAAACTCTCGCTGCCAAAAGGTTATACACGGAACGATTTCCTAACAGGCATAATCCGCCACGACGAGTGTTAATTTCTATTGATTAACGAATTTGGGAGACTGGTTTATTGGAAAGAAGAAACGAGGGACCAGGAAACATGAGGACCACTCGCACATCCGATTTTGAAGTGCAGGTTCTGGAACGTGTGCAGCTGACCCACTACGAGTACTCGTCGTATTGCACGTGAAATGGGTGCTTCACATGCTAGCGGCTAGCGAGTAGTCCACGAAAATTTACATCCATATCACCCACAACGTGTCCATGCAATGCTTGTGACTGACTTTGCTCCAACGATACTATTGTGTCAGTGGTTGCTCCAACAATGGTTTGATCCACAAACTTTCCTCAAAATTTGGGACGAGGCCTCATTTGATTGTAATGGTGTTTCAAACAGCAGGAATAGCCACGTGTGGGATGAGGAATCCCTCACGCTGTAATAGCATCACACCATCAAGGATGTTTTGCTGAGAATAACAGGAGGGGGTGGGGAGGGCATTGTAAGCGGCAATCTCTTTGGCCATATGTTCAACCTGGTTGTCTGAGTGGCCAACTGTACTTGAGGTTCTCTCAAAGTGATCTACCTCAGTTGTTGGAGTACGCAGCCTTGGCTGTTCCTGAGAGGATGTGGATGCTACATGACAGTGCACGGCCTCACTTCAGTTTGGGTATCCGGAGTCATCTCAGCGCTCTATATCCTGGTCGTTGGATTGGAAGTGGAGGTCCTATTCCATGGCCTGCTATGTCACCTGACCTCAATACCATTGATTATTTCGAATGGGTCACTTCTGTGTGACGCCCCAGTGGATGCCGACGTGCTATTAGTTGCCAGAATTATAGCTGCCTGTGTTGTGATTGAAACACGCCAGGGATATTAGACTGGGTGCGTCAGAAATTGTTCGCCGATGTCGAGTGGGTTGAGGCTGATGGCCGTCAGTATCAGCAGATATTGTAAGTAACAGCACAAATGAAACATTCATTGTGTCAGTGATGGTGTTTGCAGTTAACTGTAGGTATTGTAAATAAAAATGTTTACAGTAGTGTGATTCTATTCCTATTAACCACTCGCGATGGTTTCACCAACCCCCGTTTCCCTGCCTCAAATTGTTCAGTGGAGCATCCTCTATGTCCTGTCAAATTTGGTACGCCCTTACGGAAACACCCTGTATAGGCCAGTGGCAGAGTGGGATACTGATGCCAGCGAAGGAAAAATAGCAAAGCTGTAAAGTTTGATTTCTGCACTTCAGTTGACCTTTATTTCAGTTGACCTATACAGATCAACTCATCAGAAGAATATGATATTAGTACTAGCGAAGGAGAAAAAAGCGATAAACCTTAAATTTATTCTTGTACTGCTGCTGTTCCTTTTTGAGAAATCGTATTTCTATACTGAGACCGTTACAGGTCTTACTACGCTTTCTTGGCGATCACTCGATGTGGCTTTCCTTTCAGTCTAACATCTGCCATCCAGTAGAATGTGCTACGCTGTGTTAGTCACGACAAACACAAGATATGCGTCTAGTGAAAGACTTTTCGTTATCTTTCACTTTACAGTGTAATCTACAAGCATCCTCGTCCAATACCGATAGTTACTTTTCTGTTTGTAGAAAATGAATACGCATCACTCACTACTTTTTCTTATTTTAGTCTCTCTCGATCTTGTTTAATGTTTCGCATTATCGCGAATTACGTGGACATCAACACTGTTTCTCTGGTTGCATTTGTGCGTATATTTTGCACTTATATTCTTATGAATCTCAGAGTTATTGCCTTTTGAGAGCTGTTTTATAACCTTAACCGCAAAACATGTACCAGTCAGTGGAAGCAGCGGAGAGTGGCTACAGTATTATCGAGACACTTTTAGAATCCGTTTCAAGAAACGCATGTTGAGTTCCATCACTCTGACGATGTGAAGAACTCATGGTCTCTACTTCACTTCAGTTGAAGGTTGTTTCACCAAGCCACAGTTTAAATTCAATAATCGAAAGACACATTCTACTACACTTGAATTCATCTCATGCCTTCTACAACCCAAATATTCTATAGACATTAGTAATGTTCCTTTGTCTCCTGCTATGTTCTCAAATGAGCTATTTGGTAGCTTCAGAAACTAATGAAATTTGACAGAGCTCGGTTACTAGGGCACAAACAATGGTGACTATTTCAGAAAGTCAGAAACTAATTAACAGAAGCACAAGACAATACGCTTCTAGTGGTTTCATGTGCATATTTTCATAATGATTAGATTAAGATGTCGTCTTAGAATCTCACCCTGTTGTGACTTCAAACTTGGTGACTGCCAAGCAGTCTACAATACATACGCTGTCACTGTATTAGATTAACGTGTGAACTAAGGTCAATACTAGAAGTGATTGTGAATCTTTCTTCGCAGATGTTCCGAAGGCTTTTCGGTGCGTTCTGCCTCCGCTTTCGGGGGCAGTCAGATGATGAATCTTTCGAAGACCTGATAGATGAAGATTTAATTGGAAAGCCAGAGGTGAGAAACATCGAGATATATTTAAAAATAGTAATTATTATTAGGAGTATGTATTTTCTACTTAGTAATACAATAATACACATTACATCACAAACTGCTATCACGACTAATGAAAGTTGCAAGACTATCTTAGTTATTCGAAGAACTGTCAATCTTCGAATAGCAGCTGACTTCATACGTTCGTATAAACGAGTTTCTAGCATCAATCTATGGAAGAATCGATGGACTGTCTAGATAGTCGTTTAATGATTACACAGTACCCAGCAGTCAGATAAAAACTGCTCTTCATATCTGCACATAAATTCCAGTAATCTCGGGCGCAAAATATATGTTCTGCAACATATTACTTATTGAAGTGACGTTTATTCTCACGTACATTTTCATCAATATAGTAAAAGGAGTTAGAAGTGTTTTGCTATACCACTTACAACATATTATCGATCTCGACACAAGCTAAAATACTATCGATATTCTCACCTTGTTACCATCTGAAAACCAGTCCAACGATGAGCAGCTAAAACTGAAGGTTGCAAAGCTGCCAAATTTGATAACGTTAATATTGCAATAATTTTCATTTTATGCGTGAATAAACACACAAGAAATATTATACTTTAGATAAAGGGTAGAAAAAAAGCAAGTAACCACAAAAGAATGAATTGTGACGGTGGAAACAAATCTCCCACAGAGGATGAGCACCGCGCGTTGGCGGCTGCGCTCAGAAGTGGACGAGTTGGTGCTGCTGGCAGCGCAGGCGGAGAAGACCCGGCCACCGCCTGCTGCTGTTGACGTAGACTGCGGCAAAGTCATCGGGAAGGTAAGTCGGCATTGTGGCTGTCACTTAATGGTGGGAGCGACACACTACCAACAGGATAGGGGGCGACGAAATTCCAGTCCAGGCTCAGATATTACATATTGGTGAATCACGAAGCAACCCTCCCCCACCCCCCCACCACCGCCTCCATCTACCCCATTTCTAGCTCATACATTATTGCGAAGTGACGTTGATAAATAATCAAAGTAGAGGCGTTCTTCTAAATTACCGAAACACGAACAATTATTACTCAGGACTTTCACGGACCTGTTCAGTAGATGAATCTTACATTTCTTACCGTTGTGATACAGCTGTAGATCGGTAGCTAGTGCCCAAGTAAGCATACTCCTTAGGGGGAGCTTACTTCTTACTGATTTTCTTTCCGGCGCAAACTCCAAAACCGACAATTCCGTGACACTAAATGCCCATCCGCAAGATATTATCCTCTTCTAATGAAATATAATGAACCCATAGTTCCTATAATTTAGCTGAAGTAAGTACGTTATAAGTATTAACGCAAAGAATTGTTTTGCTGTGCAGGTGAATGACGCTTGGATAATTGTGACCACCGCCGAGATCCACGAGCCTCCTGCGACGGTGAATGACGAGGACATCCCGCCTATCCCTCGCCGCCGCAGAGGGTGTCGGAGGTGCTGGGCGGAGAAAGTGGGGGCGAAGACCGTTGTGAGCCCACATGGTGGCCGGGCTCACCGCTTCACTCCCCACTAAACGTATATTAAGGATGGCAGATGACGAGGAACTCCAGCTGATGCCTCGTCACTCTGGATAGTGTGGGAAGTGCTGGGTGGAGAAAGTGGGGGGGGGGGGCGGGGGGGGGCAAAGACTGTTGTGCCCTTACATCTTGAGTGGCGATATTGGGCAATCAACCAATAACCATATTCATGTGACACGAAGGAGGATAGATGACGAAGTACTCCCTTCGATGCTACGTCTCCAGAGAAGGTGTCACAGGTGCTGAGTGAAGAAAATTGTGTGTTTGCATGGAGTCTGTAGACACTGGCTCACCAACAAAGAAACATATTCATGAGAAATGAAGCCCATTAGATAACGAGTGAGTCCTGCCGATGCCACATCGCCAAAGTTGGCATCGGAGGTCCTGGGTGAAGAACAAATGACAATTGTGGTGGTATTGCATTATGGGTGGAGACACAAGCGCACCAGCCAATGAACATAGTGATGAGACATGAAGCCCATCAGATAACGAGTGAGTCCTGCCGATGCCACATCGCCAAAGTTGGCATCGGAGGTCCTGGGTGAAGAAAGAGTGAAAATTGTTATGCTATTGCATTATGGGTGGAGACACAAGCTCGCCAGCCAATAAACATAGTGATGAGACATGAAGCCCATCAGAAAACGAGTGAGTCCCGCCGATGCCACATCGCCAAAGTCGGCATCGGAGGTCCTGGGTGAAGAAAGAGTGGTAATTGTTGTGCTATTGCAGTATGGGTGGAGATACACGCTCACCAACCAAAAAAACATATTGATGAGACATGAAGCCCATCAGATAACGAGTGAGTCCCACCGATGCCACATCGCCAAAGTCGGCATCGGAGGTCCTGGGTGAAGAAAGAGTGGAAATTGTTGTGCTATTGCATTATGGGTGGAGACACAAGCTTACCAGCCACTAAACATAGTGATGAGACATGAAGCCAATCAGATAACGAGTGAGTCCCACCGATGCCACTTAGCCAAAGGTGACATCGGAGGTCCTGGGTGAAGAAAATCGGAGTGAAGACTGTGGCGCAGTTGCATGATGGGGGGGACACTCGGTCACCAAGGGGCAAGAAGTACAACAGATGACGAGGAAGTCCTGCCGATGTCACGTCGCCAGAGAGATGTCACATCCATGTGAATTAAACGTGTCTCGATTGTATAAATATTTGAGCTCTAAAATTCAATAAATTTATGAGTGATACATCTCTGAATTGCTTACTTTATATGTTCCTGTGTTAACTAGGCTTTATTTTCACTCTGTTCTCCTTTATCAGATAATGAAATAACTATTACAACTTTCACCAAGGATGCATGTCTCTCTCTCTTTATAAATGTGACTGCACAGAGAGAAATATTTCGCAGTGATACCTATTTAGATGGGGATCTCACACGCCCTATTATACGTGAACTGCCGCAATTATAAGTACATAGGCTGCCCTTATTTAACGGAAAATCACAAGTAAGTTCGAGGACATTTGGTTCACAGCTACTGGTCAAAACACAAAATGATCTTTTATCTTAGTGTTAACAACTTCTTCCCAGTGGTGCTCTGTGCAACAACATATTTACATAAATTCCTCTGATACGTAATTTGCAGAAAATTAAATAGCTGTCTAACATAAAGAAAAATCAATGGCGAAAGGATGTTATTCGCTCAGATACCTACACCAGAAGAGAAGCGTAGAGAGCGGAGAACACTCTAAACATCGAGCAAAGCATACTCGGAACGCTAATCTAAAAACTCTCCAACTCTTCGCTGAAATTAAATGATATGTTTCTGGACGTAACTAAAATTTACATTCCAGCATAGTAAATAATGATTCGGTTCTGAAATTACAATACACCTTTGGGCTTCATAAGTCAGTTTCTAGTGATGTGGAATATCAGCTTTAATACAAGATATATAGTTCCCCATACACTGTTGATCGCCCACGATTATTCAGTTTTAAATTTAGTTTCTGGTTTTAAGACTATTGTATGAAATTGCCAAAGTTACTTAAGGTTAATCGCACTTGTGCTGAATTAATAGTGACTGTTTGTATTTATTGGTGTTACAGACAAATTAGAAGACGCTATACAGAGTAACTACTAATGTCCCAAGTGACGTACTCTGTGGTGGACCTATCTGAACATCTAGATGATAAAACCGTCAAGCAATTCGCCGCATAACTCTACAAGTGTTGCCATAACCGAAAAGAGATCTACAGGCAAAATAAGAGATTAAGTGGATAAATTTAGTTAGTGCGTCTAACTCAATTACTAAATCCACAAAAAGTATAAGCCTAGGCCGAATAGGTAAAAATGTTTACATAGTATGACAAAAGCTTCAAATGATATGAAACAATCACAAATAAGTAGGTATGCACATCTAATTTACATGTGTATTGGATTTGTTCAAGTAAAATACACAGCTCTTGTCACTCATACTTGAAAGGTTGTTCTGAATTTGCATGCAGTATATCACGAACATAAGTAAAAATCGTTTGTAATATCTCATCTCGACATTTTGTAGATTATATATTTTTGCTGAACCGTAACAAAAGCCATAATATTTTCTATTAATTTAAATACTGAAAAAACCTGGAATGTGTAAAGAACTTTTCTTTTAAAATACACCACGACGGCAGTGAAAGATAGATATTAATAATTTCGATCAGAATGAGCATAATAAGAACAGCTCCAACGAAAAGCTGTTATTAAACCCACAGTCTAAACCAAATGATGATGCATGAAATTTTAAAAAAACTTTCCTACTGGCCAGTGGATGGCCACCTTAGGGTGTCCTACGGTCTGCAGTACCTTCAGGATAGTGCCCCCTGTTACGAGTACCCTCTGTGGCAACCCTTCCCTCGTGAAACGAGCGTGGGCAGGCTCATATCGAGTAACATCCGGTTGGCACCAGCCTAGGTCCACCCACTGTTTCATCATAGGACGTTTTAACAGAATCGTAAAACAGAATGGCATAAACAAGTTTGGGACAAATTCCCTCTGCCCTTTAGATATTCCGCTCAGTCTGCCTGCTTACCATGAATATAACGATAAGATTCACTGCTGACATTGCTATCCTCAGTGAACGGATTAACAGATTAACGAGTACATAATGTGGACTGAGAGTAAGCCGAAGGAAGACGAAGATGATGAGAGGTAGGAAAAATGAGAACAATGAGAAACGAAACATCTATTGGGGATTCTAAGTAGACGAAGTTAAGGAGGACACGAAAAGCAGACCAGAGCATTTGTGTCCAACAGAAGTCTACTACTATCAAATATACCCGATATTTTCAGTATGATATTTCTGAGAATGTACGTTTGGCGCAAAGCATTCTATCGCAGAGAAACACGGGCTGTGGTAAAACGGGACCAGAAGAAAACCGAAACATTTGGGATGTGATGGAACAGAATAGTGTTGAAAATAAAGTAGACTGTAAAGTTAAGTAATGAGGAGGATCTCCGTAGAATCGGGGAGGAAAGGAATGTTTGAAAAATACTGACAGGATGATAGGACATCGAATAATACATAATGGAACCACTTTCATGGTACAAGAAGGAAGTGTAGGGTTAAAAACTGTAGAGGAAGAAAGAGATCGGGATTAATCAAGCAAACTGGTGAGAATGTCTGAGATGCTTAGGTTGGAAAAGGAGAGGAATCCGTAGTGGGCCGCAGGCTGCTTCAAGCCAGTCAGAAAACAGGAAGATGACAGCCGAATATCTTCCTCACGCAGTCAACGGGGGTGAGAAATGGACGCTCCTTGTCACGTTACAAACAAATCAACAATCCGTGTCACAGCAGCGTAGTGATTCACCTCTTAAAACCAATTTTAAGACATAAGTTCTTATTAAAAATCCATAAATATACAAAAATTACCGTACGCTGTCTGTGATCGTAAGGAGTCTTCTACTGATCGAGCTTCTATCGTGAATGTAGGCTGCAAATGCTGATTGGTGTTGTTAGCCAAAGGGGAATCTGCGAAGGGTAACGCAAAGGAGGCGAAGCGGGATGTTGTGTGAAGGAATAACGCTTTTTCACGAGAATTAACACCACAGTACATTCCTCGTAATACAGAATAAGCTCAAAAAAATGGTTCAAATGGCTCTGAGCACTATGGGACTTTACATCTGTGGTCATCAGTCCCCTAGAACTTAGAACTACTTAAACCTAACTAACCTAAGGACATCACACACATCCATGCCCGAAGCAGGATTCGAACCTGCGACCGGAGCGGTCACGCGGTTCCAGACTGAAGCGCCTTCAACCGCACGGCCACACCGGCCGGCCCAGAATCAGCTGCCACGGTTTGGATGGAAAGCTAAACCACGCACGTATCAGCTCTGGCCTTGCCCCAAATGACTTTGTACTCTTTCACTTCCTTATATGCTTTAAGCATTGCCACTGCGTGGTGTAGATACAGGTAGCAGTGGTTCCAGATGTTGGTAGTAGATCCCTGTGACGCGGCATGCTACTTTCGTGTCCGTTTTTTATGGCTGTTGGAACTAATGGAAAACCCACGTACGTCGTTAGCTATGTAGCAGTTTGTCCATTACTCAGCGCAGTCTCTTCGCCGATTTTGAAAATTTCTTTCGGAGCACACCAAGCTTGTCATGATTAATCCTTCAGTAAATACAATCCCAAAATTTATCACGTTTGAAAAGTTGAAATGACATAGTCGACGGTGCCTAAAAGTGTAGCAAGGTATATAAATTAACTCATTACACGTAATGAAAATGCCGTGTGAAGTAAAAGGAAAACAGACGTAGCAGAAGGATAAATATCCCTTGATTATGAAATGTTTAGACATACTGTTGAGATGATCACTATATCATCTACATTCGAAAGTAAATAAGTTAACACTTTTTAGTATCCATTCTAAAGTCAAAACCACATATATTAACACGGTTGCCTCTAATCAATTTCAAACTGACTTCCCAGACACCACATTTCCCTCAAAAATTACATCCTATAACCAACAGCTGCACCTGAAAGACATTTAGCACACACAGTCATGTTTGAGCAACGGACAAACAGTTCAGTGCGTCGGTTCTTAATGCCTTTGTTTGTAATGGGTGATACGGCGGCAACTACCAATTACTTATTTTGAACCCGCACTACGTGTGTACCAGGAACGGCATTCAGACAGGCGAAATTCACGTAATCCATATAATATCCATCTCTTAGCTCTGCGGCACTGTTAACAAACGGAATGGTCATTAGTTACACGGTATTTCTGAACAAAGGTACACCTTACTTCTGACGTACTTAATTAAGTATCACCAATCTTCCTTTGTGTAGTCAGCAGCGTCATACAGGTTTTGACTGTCTCTGTTAGTTTATTCGATTAATAGTACGTAATGTATCATAACTGGTTGAGAAAAGTAGGCTTATAAAGTGTGCATCACCATCAGAAACAACGAAATTAACAGGAGATATGAAACTATGAGGTGCGGAAGCAAAAGCCTTCGAGCGCGGAAACACTGAATCATTCACGAAAGATTGAGTGCAATAAACGGAATAAACTTACAGAGGCATCCATGAGCTGTGTGACTGTACCGCTAATAACACAAAGGAATACTAGGATATATATGGCGGAAGTAAGGTATATCTTGGTCCCAAAGTGCCATGTAACTCATGTCAAATACTCAAATTTTTTTACAGTGTGATTTAGCTCGCTAACAGTTGCCCAAAGTTCTGAGAGGGAACTTATATCGATTACGTTTCTATATAGCATGGCTCGATACCGTTCCTGATACACATGTAGTGGAAGTTGTATAAAACGAATCGGTAGGGGCAACTGAATCACCCAGTCTAAATATCAGCCTTAAGCTCTTAACGTTTTGTAAGTGACTGTTTGACTTCACGTGCCTCACCACAAATCTACTCATTGGCGCGATATTCTCTTGCTGCATTGCTGTCCTGTAAATAATTGCAATCAGTCTCTCTCCTTGTGGCTACTTTTAAATCTCAACCTATTTCTTGCTTCACTTTACCAGTGAAATCCATTAACTTGTTCTTGTGCATTAAATTACGTGTATCCGGTAATTACAAAGTGAATTCAAACTCATTATTACGGTTTTAAACTGTTCTAGATTTTTCAACGGTTGGTCTCTGTAATGACACAGCGTTTGGAGCACTGTACCATCGATTTGTTCCCACCAAGCGACACATGGAACGTAAGTAGCTGTAGGTTTGTTATAATGTTTAGATATGGTAAAATTAATTTTGAATTTTGTTGTTATAACTGCAATACTGGAACAAATTGTTGTGTTTATTTCTGGTTCATGACACGAGTGGGGGCGTGGCAGTGGCGGAATGGAAGATCTTCCCGTCGCCACACAATCAGAGTTACCAGCCATCAGAAACGTGACAACGACGGTCAAGATCCAAAGAAGATACCCAGAAGCGACTGGCCCAACCTCACCGTAATAATGGAAAATAGTAGAATTTTACATACTGAAAAAGATTTTGTATGGGATTGATACTGTGAAGATCGAGAGAGGTCATGTTCAGCTTTAGTCATGAAAAGGTGCAAAGTTACTCATCCACGTTGTTAATGCTTGATACGTGGCTATATAAACTGCATGATTTCACTGTAATAAAGCGGATAAACAGTAATGTTATTAATTTTGTAAGTGTTCAGTTGAAAAGTTTGTATGAAGATAATTGTTACGAAATGAGTGTGAGTGGAGTGTACTTTGGACTAACTGAAGTTGATTATTTAAAGTTGAAGCGAGCTTATTGAAACGGGAGATCAAATTATACAGGACAGTGCTATCTTTGGAATATTGAATGCACGGACGTGGTATTTTATAGGTTACATCTCACGGCGATAAGGATACTGAGATTTTCTTTAGCAGGCATACAAAAGAAAAATCTAACTTCATAACATTGTAGAAACGAAGGTTTAGGAAACTACAGAGGAAATAAGTTTTCAATTGACAGTTACATATCAACAGACAAAGATCATCTTTGTACTAGAAGCTCCGCTGCGGCGTACCACAATACTTAAGTCGCTGGATATCATAAGTTACGTTAAATACAATTTCAAAGCTGAAAGTCATACTAATTATGGAAAAGTGTTAGTTGTAACTAGTCCAAAAGCCAGTTATTCCTTAAAAGTGAAAATTAGTGAATCTGTACTTTTTTTTAGTTGAAATTAATAAACTGTACAACAACAAATGTTATTAGGAACAAAGATCCATTGCCACGGAAACCTGACAGAAATCAATGTCTTTGGGTTGCTGTGTCGTCAAATTTTTGTATTCATCAAGACTACTAAACCTACTACTACCAGTGCGCTTATACCGTCGACGATCCACCGTTAAAACTGAAGCGCCATATTGATTACCTCTTCCGAAGTATGCAGTAAACGTCATCTACAATATGTGCTTTGATTTATTGCAGTACCACATCGTATCTGACATGTAAAACGTTTTCGTCACCGGTCTAGAAAAGTTGCCATGCTGCTGTATCTTGTACTTACTTTCTTATGTTTTCCATTAGATGCTGGGGATTTGGATGGGATTGGAAACTGATTGTGAGTTGTGCAAGCATGGGCTTATAAGTGGCCTGTTTTTTTAATAAACTACAACACCAGAGCACATACGAATACCAAGTCTTTGAACTCAACCACGTGGAATAACAACAATGTTATTAAAAAATTGGGCAACAGTAAGATACCGTGAAAATTCTCTAAAATATTTCCATGCTTCAGGTAAAAATAAACGATGCTGCGTATACCCACAAATATTTTACGAAAGGACATCGAAATAGACCGAGAAAATGCTCCTTCCCGTAAATAAGTTGAGCAGAGTACACAAATAAAAATCAGGTGCCTACAAATAACTTGACAAGGGCATCCTAGAGAAATCGCGAACCACATGTAACTAAATCACTATTCCACCAACAATGAAAACGGAATACAATAACTTTTGCCAATGCACTAACTCTGTATAACGGTTTCCCCCTATTTTCAAACCACAAACAGAATGGTACATTACATGGCACCATATTCCCCCCAGTGCAAATGCCCTTAAAAACAGTTTTAGCACAATCAAATTCTTTACACACCAACCGAACTAAGCCGTTTTCTTCTATCTCGGCACATTCCGTAGCACAGTAATCTAGTCTGTCAAACTCTGACAACTACCAGTGCTTGACAGTAGGAAGCAGTGTACACAGAAGCACCAATCACTTTATGCTCTGCTCTGCCTCGCTGTAACGAGACTCTCCGCCGTCCTTCCTCTTGGTCTGTGACCTACCGTTTCCTTTTGGACATCGCTACCCGAGCCCTATTACATGAACATCTCAACTACTTTGGTTTTACACCATGTCCTATAGCCCATTATTTCCTCTCAAATTTGAATTTTGTTAACGTTTCAACGTTACACTCTGTCTCCGAAATCATATTCATATTCTCCCTTTCCCATACACAACTTCTAACTTGTTAAGTGCCTTCTAAAGAACCCGTTGAAGGCTAATACGAATTTCAACTTCATCACCCACTAACACCATCACAATAATTTTCATCAGAAACCCAAATACTATCAATAATAACATTATTATCTGCAACAACATTATTATCGTACACAATCAGAACTCTAAACCCACAAAACATCATATCTCAATCAAATGTCTAGTTACTCTGCCTGTCGCCATAAATGTGAGTTCAATTTTAATAATATCCAACTTACTACCCAAAGACAGTAAGTGTTAAATCGATCGTTACATTTATTCAGCATACAGTACACAATACAGCAATGTTATCACACACACGCGAATTTCACGAGCGTCATACTCTTCAAGAATCTGTACATATCTATATCACGAAGTAGAAGTACTTGTAAATGTAAAGTAGTAGTCATCAAAAAGTCAGTATAGGGAAATTCCTCATTTTCCTTTAAAACTTCCAGCTCTGTGTGGTCCCATCACATTACCAGTTCATCACCAGAGTACCACCTTCTTGTGATCAGTGTTTCTGTCAACGTTTGCAAGTTGTTAAATTACCTTATTTCAGTTCAGTGGCTTGTCTAATGATCAGAAAGTGCTGAACGTCATTTCAATGTAGCAAGCTTTGTACTAAATTGACCATTTGCAAGAAAAACAAATGGTCCACACACAGCAGTATTGTGACGTAATGTTAATAAGGGTGCGATGTTTCTTATAACACATGACGCAAAGAAAATGAAGCAGCCATGAAACCTTCAGTGACTGCCTCCCGAGTGCACATTACGCACAAGTAAAACAACAAATAATAGTTATTAAAAAAACTAAACATTCGATATTCCACGTTTTTATACGCAAAAACAACGTTTCACAAGTGTGTGTATCGGAGCATGAATCTGTATTCGACTACGAGATATTATTTTGTACTTTTAAGGTCAACTTTAAAATATAGAGAACCAGCATATTATTTTTATTGAAATAACTATCTACTGCTTTTTAATGTGTGGTGAAATTAATTCTATTATAGGAGAGACGTGTTAAATTTGAGATTTACGTCAGTTTATTTTCATGTGATAATAGCAGAAGTAAAGTATTGCACTATCTGTTAGTAATAATATTATTCTCTTTCACTTCTATTCTCCTAAGAAAGTCATAAATGTAATACCGATCTAAAAATGACAATATCTTTTTGTACTTCGTTATATTCCTAAAAACACAGTTTAACAAGCAAGCTAAACGAATTTTCTCAGATTTCTCTTTCAATAGTAACGTTAAAATCGTGTCTCTGCTCTCGTGCTTATGTCCATATGTTGCACACATCTTATTCCTCGCTCTCTCTCTCTCTCTCTCTCTCTCTCTCTCTCTCTCTCTCTGTCCAGTTCCTTGTCGCCCTCAGTCTGTCCATTTCCTCCTTCCTCTCTCTCTATCAGCCTCCTCCCACCCCCTCTCTCTAACAATCTCCCACCCCCTTTCATTTGTCCATCTTCTCCTTCTCATCCTTCCGCCCCATATTCCCGACCATGCCCATCGCCCTTCCCCCCTCTCTGTCTATCACCGCCCACATCTCGTGGTCGTGCGGTAGCGTTCTCGCTTCCCACGCCCTGGTTCCCGGGTTCGATTCCCGGCGGGGTCAGGGATTTTCTCTGCCTCGTGATGGCTGGGTGTTGTGTGATGTCCTTAGGTTAGTTAGGTTTAAGTAGTTCTAAGTTCTAGGGGACTGATGACCATAGATGTTAAGTCCCATAGTGCTCAGAGCCATTTTTGCCTATCCCCTACTTCCCCTCTCTCTGTCTATCTCCTCCTACACCCTTTAGATCTCCAGCTACTCTCATGCCTTCTCCTTCCCCCTCTCTCTATCTACTCCTCCCTCCCTATCACTCCCCCTCCACTCACTATTACTCCATCTCCTCCTCCCCCTCCCTTAGCTAAGGTGCACTTGTCTGTACATATAACCCCTGAAATACATTACGATACTACCTGCACAACTTGCCATTCATGCAGCGCTGTTTAGATTCCAGGCACTACCAAAGTTACAAGAAAAATTCATTATAAAGTATGTCATAATGCAAATAGTATATCAACAGGTATGACTTGCTCCTAAGTGAAAAGAAACAAGTGTCACTAATGTATACAACATAACGCTTGTGTTTTAGATACTTGAAAATAGCCGAAAATGCACAGTTGTACACGACACAAGGAGAATGGCAGCTGAAGGCATCATGAAACTTTCCAAAACATTGCCAATTTTTTTTTGATCCCCACTCCTACTGCAGCTGAACAGACAAATAACGAGGCGTGTTAGCACTGTATTGTGAACCAGTTCAGATATTTTCAAATTTCAAGTCTCTGGCTTGTCTGAAGGTAAGTTTAAATAGACAGCAAAATTTGTACCAAATAGACAGAAGGAGAAGACGGCAACATAATAAAAACGTGAAAAGAAGGGAATATGATACACCTGAAGGACTCAAACCAGCAGTCTACTCGAATTGGTTTAACACACTGTTTTATTTACGGCCCGCATCTCGTGGTCATGCGGTAGCGTTCTCGCTTCCCACGCCCGGGTTCCCGCGTTCGATTCCCGGCGGGGTCAGGGCTTTTCTCTGCCTCGTGATGGCTGGGTGTTGTGTGCTGTCCTTAGGTTAGTTAGGTTTAAGTAGTTGTAAGTTCTAGGGGACTGATGACCATAGATGTTAAGTCCCATAGTGCTCAGAGCCATTTGAACAATTTTTTTTTTTTGTTTACGAACAGGAGATAACCTTAACTAACTGCTATTTTATGGACCATTTCTGATGTTAGCATCAACAGCTCATACATATACAAATTTTACCATACAACCGCTGAAAATATACGTTATACAGAGTGATTTACATGGAGAACCGGTCTAGGAGAAGAGGAAGGACACATAGTAGCAGAACCCTATGCTCTGTATCGTTCACCATATTGTAGTTAGGTTAAAAGTTGCAATCAGTTAGCGTTTGATTCAGGATGAAGTACCTACTTCTGGACATAAACTTAATATCACAACAGTGAGCGAAGAAGACTTTTCAGGTATGATTGAACTAGTTTATTAGAAGGCACCAACATAACCATCCGTAATAGTTCCATTCTTCTCTTATCTATGAAATTTATACTCTCTCTTACGGTTCATTTCTTGAAAATTCCCGTATTTAGGGAGAAAAAATGGTACAGATACAGAAAAACTCTTTATTAGTAAACAAATCTGACAAAAGTTGTCAGTCTCCAACCTGATATGATGCAAGTACTCATCAAGAAATTTAGCATCATACAAACCGAATTTATGGAAAAAGGTGGGTATGTGTCATGGATGGTAATAATTTAATTTGTATACATTGTGAACTGCTCTGTGAAACTTGCCCTTTAGATGACAATGGTGTCCACGTGGATTTTTCAGTTTTATATTTAAATGCTGGTCAGAAAAATGACATTAAATTATCTGCTCGTATAAGGCCTCCAGGGAGTTAGCCATGCGAATGTTTTTGCTACAAAGGCAATCCATATTCTACGCAAGCTTTCTAGCTGAAAGAGCAGACGGGCCCGAGAATTATCCACAACACACGATTTAAATTTGTTGCAACTGGAATGATAACAACATACCAATTGACAGGCGTTGCTGCATTCTGTATGTGTAGTTTTGTGAAAATGGTGTAAAAGATATTGGGATCTCCCTTACAATGCGCCACAGGAACTAGTAAGCACTCAAAGTCAGTGTTCACAAGAAATGGGCATCGTTCCTGATGGTGCTCGCTTGTAAAAATTGGTAACTTTTATCGTCAGTAGGAATTCCCTTTCGAACCAGTTCCTCGATCAAGCAGACAGTCGTATGTCTTTCGGAACACTCATGCTTCGTGGACAGTTTGAGTCATCTACAGAAAAAATGCCCTCTGGCACAATGTTTCTACATTTTGGCGTAAAGTAAGCTGTACATGCTTTTGATCTAGACAAAGTGATGCCTCTCGCATTCGGTGAACATTTAGATACTTAGGATTGTGAGTGGCTAATTAGCAAAAGTATGGGTTCCAAGTGCTTAATTTTTTAGATCTACTAGCTCGCTTTCCTTCTGATCTAAATGTAGACCACCAATGTCAACACTGCAATTAGTGATCGTCTTCTGGAATCTTGGCAGGCCTAGGTTTTCTGACAGAGAACCATATGCCTTGAGAGTTAAAGTACCTTCAAACCATTAGATGTCTTGTAAGTATGTATCTGTAAGATGTGTATTCAGCGTGTAGTTTCTACCTCCGACCGAAAAGATCATGCGAAGCAATATTCATCCATCTCATCTAGTATCTCGACATCATACATGCATGTCTAGCTTCAACATGGAGGAAATGGAGCACCCAGCAAATCGATGAAAACATGAGACTACACATCATGGTGGAATATATGGCTGGGTGCCTTACTGGGAACTTTTCACTTCATATCGGAAAAACGTTTCAGTGTGTCACTTCTGAGTAACAGATCAATACCTTCTCCCACTGTTGCGCGATGCTTTTCCCTGCAGCATTATTAGTGAAATCTTTGGGGTGGGACAGCTCACAATACAGAACTGTCCTGCACCTGATGGTGTTATATAGTGTTAAGTGCTGATGGATTTATGGAGCACCCGTTCCAACAATACTTCGCAAGCACGAGAAGAGGTAGCAGGATCTTAAGATCCTGCACTGAAGTTATGAATAACTGAGTGCAAAATCCTGTCCCTGAAAGCACCAGCAGCCACAGAGTAGTATAATGTGGCTGTATATTGGCAAACAGGCCGTGATGCTGCTACTGCTAGACACTGGAAGAAGTGACGGAGGCGTCCACGGTACAGCCCTGCTACTGCTAGCCCGAAGTGATGCAAGCGTCGACAGCTGCGTCGATGACGGATCCGGCCGTGGTGTTACACCCCCAGAGGCTCCCAACACTCCGTCTGCAGCGGAACAAGAAGCGAAATTGGTAAGTATCGCGCACACACACAACCATTAGACACATAAATTGATAATCCAAAACATTATGATTACTGCCCACCCAAGGGTTCGATGTCAAGTGATGGAAACTTGATACGGTACGTAAAGAATATAAGTGGATGGAAGGCGGATGGGGAATCAATACGGGTATGATACGGGACAATATACAAACCATTTCGAAACGGACAATGGGGACAGAAACTCGCAGGGCTAGATACCACACCTCCTAGCGTGTGGAAGCTAGCCAGACACTTCTCCAGCGAGAGATGTTACATTCCCACCCTACAAGGACCAGACGGCTCAGCTAACTCCTCGACGGAGAAGGCAGAGCTTACGGCCACAACATCTGCAGCGTCTTTCATGCCGAATCTGGCTCCTTCAGATCCAGTATTCACACGTGAAACGGACCAGGAAGTTACACGACCTGTAGCCCAGCCCCCGCGTGACGACACACTGGTACAAACATATTACATTACCTGTCAAGGTTAATAATGCTAGAAAAGCCCAAGGGCCTGATGGCATTCAAAACCATGTGCTTTCAGGAGTTCACGGATAGAGCCGTAGAATACCTCGCACACATAATAAATGCCATCCAAAAACACCAGCGCTTCACTGACTTTTGGAAGGCGGCCAAGTTCCTGAAGTTGAGGAAGCCAGGGAAAGACCAGTCCCTCCAACAAAATTACCGACCCATCAGTCTGCTTTGCTCGCTCAGCAATATCTTTGACAAGGTAATACTACAATGCATCACCAGGGCACTACATCGCCAACGACACCCTAAGACCAGAGCAATTCGGCTTTAGGAATCACCACTCACAACACACCAACTGCTCCGCGTAGTCGACCATAGAACACATGGCTACGACATAAGCAAAGCTATCACGGCCGTGTTCCTGGACAACGAAAAAGTTTTCGAGCGCCTTATACGCAAACTAAGCGAAGCTGTTTTCCCAGACAGACTCCAACGTCTCATACACTCATATCTCACAAAAATATGTTTTAACGACGACGTGCAGATCAGACAATCGACACAACACGGTATTCAAGCTGGAGTACCAAAGGGATGCATCCTAAGGCCCATCTTGTTCAATCTGTACATCAACGACTTCCCAGAAACACAAAACACAATGTTAGCCATCTAAGGCAGTGACACAGACCTTCTTCCGCAGGAGTGGAAACCGTGGAACGTTAATACACGAATAGAGTCGTCAATCAGAACTGAAGATCCTTGGTTAGAACGATGGCGTATTAAAGTTATTTTCGACAAGTGTGAAGCAGTTCTGTTCACACGCAGACTGAAACTGCTGTGCAAACATCAATACTGTAAATAGGTAACATTACATACGCCCACAGTTCGTTTCCGATAGAAAGTCACATACCTCGGTGTTTGGCTAGGCTAGAAACTTAGACGGGGGGACCATATCGATTACGTTGTCAAAAGAGCGCTCACGAGGCACAAACAACTCTACCCAATGCTAAACAGGGAAAGTACACTGAATAGGAGTGTGTCGATGTCAATATACCGTAGCTCTCCAGACGAGAGCGTGTTAATGGTCAACCTTAACCAGACGTACGCAAACACCGCATTGCGAAACCTCACTATAGTGAAAACGGATCCTTATTCAGAGATGCCAGTACACATTTTGAGTTGGCCAACATGCCACTGTGGGCGTGGAGTGGCTCCACCTCTGTTTGGGAAAAAAAAAGGATGGGGAATCATTCTAGCGACGACACGGTCCTCTAATGAGTAAATATACTTCGACAAAGGTGATATTATGATTACACAGATATTGTGAACGAGTATACCAGAAACGGCGTAGCTGATCGAATGTTCAAGTGCTACATTAGTGAGCATCTATAGAAATTGACAGAACGGCAGTGAAATAAGCATCAGTGATTCGACGTCCACGACTTTTCACAGAACGTGAGATTTGGAGGCGTGACTGATCTTGGTGGGGATGGCGAGCTGTGGCATCGCTGCCGGAAGAGAAAATGCTGGCGCACGCATAAGCTTTACAGAGCACACTGATCATCGTACATTGTTGAAAGGCAGCAGACGAGCCCTACGTGTTCGCATGTTGGCCCAACGAAATCGTCAGTTATGACTGCAGTGGCCACAGGATCGCCAAATTGCATCGTGGATCAATGGAATCATATCGCCTCGTCGATGAATTACATTTTTACTACACCAGGTCGACAGTGATCTCCACAAACCGTCATCCACGCGAACGTCCGTTAGAGATGTGCGTAGCACTCAGGAAGCAGGCAGCTGGTAGAAGTATTCCGCCATGGAGGGCATTCTGATTCGCTCACATGGGACCTGCGGTAGTAATCGGAGATACGCTGACAGCTGTGGATCGCCAACACCTCTACATGCTTGATGCCGGCGGTGTCATCTTCCAACAGGTTAATTGTCTGTCTCTCAGAGCCAGAACCGTACTAGAGTGATTTGAGGAGCATGATGGTGTACTCACGTTGATGTCTATGAAACGAAATTGGTTTGATGTGAATCCGATGGAATCCATACGGGCCGCTATCGGGATCAATCACCACGTGCACAAATCAGCAGGCAGATGATTTATGAGGAAATTACATGACTTGCACTCGGATGTCTGGTGCGTCATACCTCGCCAAACCTAACGACAAACTGTTGAATTCACGATAAGCAGAGTCGGAGACGTATTGCGTTGCAAAGATGGATCGACAAGTTATTAAGCAGGTGGTCATAAAGTTTGGGCTCTTCAGTGTAATCCAGGAATAATAACTGATATATGATATCTACTCGAAGTTTGCTGGTGATAATTCCTCTCAACCCTCATTAACCTCAGTACATACAGTTTTGTTGATATTTGCTATAATATTTTTTGTTCAGCTTGGTTTCCACTTCCCTAGGGAAATCACACAAGTGCATCTACAATAAAAGGAAAAACACTGTGTGCAGGCTTGTTAAAATTATATTTCCTGTCATAGAAGAAGTAGTAATATGTACTACTACTCGCGTAGCTGGCTCGCGGCGACTGTCGTCATCTTACATGTGCTCTGAATACAAAAATATGGTCTGGTTACTTTCGGTACTTCATCCACAATCTGGTCGAAACCCCACGACCTCTGAGTGGAAAACGGCGTTAGCCCACTGTCGATGGCATGTATGCGATCATCAACAATACCACCGAAACTCCACTAGATCAGGGTGGAAAAATGTGTCGTACGTGCTTGTTGTGATACATCACTATCAATCTGTTCACCTACAGGAAATAAAGGAACGTTGTATGCAAACGCGAAAAATAAATTACACGGCAATGGAAAAAAGAGACAACTGATTATCGTCTAACATACACCACATTTTCTTATCATTCTGCTGTACACTATTTTTGCCAGCAAAGTGGATGAATGAGCTCTTAGGCTGATACTGTGATAACTCCCGCACTTGTCCTCTCTTGTTGTCTTTGGAATTGAGTGGATGATGTTTCCAGAAAGTCAGCAGCAGAAAGTCGCCAGCATCACACGTTCTACACACCGACTTGACTAGCATTTTTTTGTTGCTTCCCAAATGGATATAGAAAATCCGATGGCTGATTCTGATTTTGGATCCTCTGTCTCATCTCTGTCAACTTTTGTTTCTTCTTCCATCACGTCATCAGACAGTACACTCCATCACAGCGGCCTTCAGTGTACTCTTTCCACCTATCCGCTCTCTTTTCAGCACTTTCCTCGAATTTTAATAGCACACATAATGTTACCGTCAGTTTTTTAGTTTCACCAAAGGTTGTGTTAATTTTCTATTTGCTGATTCACTCATTCCGACCATGATTGATTTTTGGCTTCTTCACATTTCTCATGCAACCACTCAACCTTAGCTTTCCTACATTTTCTATTAGTTCATCTTTAAGTGACCTGTTTTACAGTATTCCTGAATTTCCTCAACGATTTCGTACTTACTTCTTCCATAGAACAGCAGTATTTCTTCTGTTACTCATGATTACTTCGCAGCTACCTTCCTTGTACCTATGTGTTTTCTTCCAAAATGCGTGATTGCACTTTTTAGAGATGTACATTCCTCTTCCACTGTACTGTCTACTGAAGTATTCATTACTGCAGTGTCTATATTAGCTTCAGAGAACTTCAAGTGTATCTCTTGATTGCTCTCTACTTCACAATTCCACCTCCTTCGTCACTTATATTTCCTGACTAGTCTCTTAAACTTCAGTCTACTGTGCATCACTGGTACAGTGCGATCTATGTCTATATCAGCCCCTGATTAACCCTCATAATTGCATATATGGCTGCAGAATCTCCGCTTGTACACAGTATAATCCAGCTGATATCTTCTCATATTTCGTGACCTTTTCCAAGTATACCTCCAGCTCTTCCAGTTCTTGAACAGGGTAATCACTGCTACTAGCTGAAATTTATTGCAGAACTAAATTAGTCTTCCACCTCTCTCATTGCTATTTCCAAGCCTATGATCTTAGTAACCTTTTCTTCTACTCCTTCCTCTGCAACCGTATTCGAATGCGCAATCACTATTAGATTCTCATGTCCCTCTACGTACTGTATTACTTGATGGATATCCTCATGCACCCTCTCCATTCCTTCATCTCCTGCCTTGACAGTGATATATGTGCCTGAAATGTTGTTTTCGGTGTGGCTTTGTTTTCTATTCCGATGACAAAAACCCTATTACTGAAATGCTTACAGTAACAAACTCTCTGCCTTTCCTTCCTTTTCATAACATACTCCAGTTTTCGTCTGATATTACTCTATACTCGTCTGACAAGAAATTCTTGTCATTTTCCATTCCACTACACTGACAGCGCGGTAAGTACATTGAGCGTCAACATTTCCGTGTTCAGATTTTCTAACTTCTCAATTACACTCAGTCTTGAGGCATTCTATACCCTACTTCGTAGAATGTTACTCTTTCATTAGTGACAGAAAATTTATCATGGTCACTTCCCCTTACGCAATCCCCTCCCGAGATGCGTGTGGGGATCCAGTCCGAAATCATTTGCTATTGGCTTGATCATAGTGACACTTTTTCAGTTGCAGACCACAAGGCCTGTGTGCACACATCACGCTTATTTAATGTTGTGGTTTCCGTGCCATCTGCATCCTTGGGCCGTTGGTCTTAAAAGATTTTCCGTCTTTTAGTGACAGTTCCCCACCTCAAGGGCAAAGAGATTGCCCTGAACCTCTGCATCGGAATTTCTGGGGTGAATTATTATGCCGGAAGTCTTCAGTAGCCATTCCTAGCGATTTTTTTCACAATTTAAGCAGTGGCGAGGCTCGAACGCTGGACTCAAGACGTTTCTTTTACTAGTCATATATGCTTTACCTAGGCCCTGGGTGGCAGTTATTTAAACGCATATGAGCTAACAGTGGATTCACAGCCATCATCAGTCTCGTTATACGATATCCATTTCATTTCCAGTAAAGCTATCATATGAAAAAAAACAAGTTTGCAATGATTACAGTTGTCAATTTTGCTGAAATCCTTTTAGAGATTCACATTTCTGTCTGTTTATCGCTCTAGAATAACAGAGAGAGGCATTGCTAGCTGAAAAGTAGCCTCACATATCCATGCTTGCCGAGATGGTTGCGGAAGGATGGTAACTGTGGTACTTTGCAAAGAAATTTATCCAGCACTATTTTATGCCCCCATTCTCCGTATCCTAGAACGTACAAATTGCAATGTGTTTCACTTCGAAATAAATAAATCAGCTCTTGATTAGTGTTCATAATAACATGATTACTATCTTAAAATTATGTTATCAAAATTTTGAATGGAATACACGCACTGAAGGAGTTACCTATCAATCTGCCTATGAGCCATCCAGCATTTTTACTGCATTCAGACATGACGTCGATGCAGAGACATATGTCTGGAGCGTCAGTATAGTTATAACGTTTCTGGTGCAGTCTATTTCAGCTCCATTAAGTTCGCGCCTTAGTTCTTGAAGCAGGGAAGTGAATGTCTTGCATGTGAGGTGCACTGTTTCTCATGTTGCCCTTTCCGCGCATGGAAAGTTCTTGATTGGAAGTGTCCGGCCATCTTGATGTTGAATAATAATTCGTATCTAATCATTATCGTTAAACATTGCTGAAGCAGACGTTTTGTGAGAAATATATTCTTGACTAATGATATGCTTCTCATTTTGAACGGGAGTTTCTGAATAGAGTGAAGTCACTGGGAAGTTTCAACCCTAGGGATTTAGAAAACTCGCGCTTCTTATGATTTGTCACATTCTGCTTCCGCTGGAAAGTGGTCTTATGATGGCTGGGTCTGACGTATTTATATTTAATACCTGCAATTATGCTTAAGATGGACATGTACTGTAATGCCCTAACTGAGAAAAACGACTGTTTTTGCATTCTTTTGTTTAGTGTTCATCTCGATATGGTCTATTGTCCGATCAGGCACTTTGAGATATATTGGTTTACTTGGAATCGCTGCAATTTTATAACCAAGACCCAACATAGGGCATATAAAGTATGAACTCATCTGTCGTTTAGTTACGAATTACTCACGATATTACACTTTACACGAATCATACTGACTGCCAATATGTCCATGGGCTGATTCGACAGGTATATTTTACTAGTATATTGCTCCCACACTTGTCTCTTCGAGGAACCCATACCGGTAATATTGAACCCTCACCCGTAAAATCCCTGTCTTTCAGTTGATTTTATCTCCGTTTTAAACAAGTTAACATCTGCATTTAACTCAAATCCATTTACAAAACGTTTTCTATGTGCATTTAAATAGTCAGTGGTATTGAAGCCAGTAAGTATTAACACCACTTCCTCACTTTCTAGATCTGGTTTATTATTTGCGTCAGTGACATTAGATTTGCTACTGTATATTTGCAGAGTGTTAATGCTACACTCCACTTTTAAAGTAGACAATGTTCTACTAGAGTTACAGTAAATGACAGCGTATCTTGACCTCAATTGATGCGGTGACACGCATACATCTTGTTTTTACGTAATTCTCTGGAGGCACGTCGCTAGAGACAAGAATTCAGCTATTGGTAGTGTCAAAAATGGTCTGTGCGAATGTATCCCTCATACACATATTACAAAACTTTGGGGTTTGAGTTTTATAGCGAGTTTCAGCAGACTTATACTAGTAAGCAATTTGTCCAGAAGTATTGCTATGAGCTATTCTTCAAGGAAGAGTAATGACCCAGAAACAGCCAAATATTGTAAAAACTACTGTACTACATTAAGAAGCATGTGCATCATGTCTGAGATTGATACTCTGTTAACAAATTCGAAACAATTTGGAATATTACTACAAGGGAGACAGGGCAACCAAGAATACAGGATCACGGCATCACCATGAAAGCGAATGGGAACTTGATAAACAACAAGCCAGAGGTCGAAAACCTTTTGAACAATCATTTTTTAAATGTTGTACAGAAAATAGGATCTAAATGTTCATTAGAAGAAGCAAGGCAGTAATGGAAGAGGCCTTGCCCACACCATTTGATACAATTGAAATTCCACCCACCTCTCCTTCTGAAATTAGGAAGATAATAAAATCTCTCAAGAATAAAAGATCACATGGAATTGATGGCATTTCCAGGAGGATAATAAAAGCTTGTTACCAACATATAAGATGGATTCTTGGTCACATATGTACTACCTCTCTGATGCAGGGTATTTTCGCAGATAGACTGAAGTATGCAATTGTTAAACCACTGCATAAAAAAGGGGATACGTCTGATGTCAACAACTACCGCCCATTCTCACTTCTTACTGCCTTATCCTAAATTCTTGAAATAGTAATCGATTGTAAAGTAGCTTCACACCTTTTTAAAAATAAAGTTTTAACAAAATGTCAGTTTGGTTACCAGAAGGGTTTTTCAACGAAATATGCTATATATACTTTCACTAATGAAGTATGGAGGAATAAAAACTTTGAGGTTCGCCGATGACGTTGTAATTCTGTCACAGACAGCAAAGGACTTGGAAGAGCAGCTGAACGGAATGGGCAGGGTCTTGAAAGGAGTGTATAAGATGAACATCAACATAAGCAAAACGAGGGTAATGGAATGTAGTCGAATTAAGTCGGGTGACGCAGAGGGAATTACATTAGGAAATGATACACTTAAAGTAGTAAAGGAGTTCTGCCATTTGGGGAGCAAAATAACTGATGACGGACGAAGTAGAGAGGATATAAAATGTATACTTTCAAGGGCAAGGAAAGCGTTTCTGAAGAAGAAAAATTTGTTAACATCGAGTATAGATTTAAACGTCAAGAAGTCGTTTCTGAGAGTATTTGTATGGAGTGTAGCCATGTATGGAAGTGTAACGTGGACGATAAATAGTTTAGACAAGAAGAGAATAGAATCTTTCGAAATGTGGTGCTACAGAAGAGTGATGAAGATTAGATGGGTAGATCACTTAAATAATGAGGAGGTATTGAATAGAACTGGGTAGAAGAGACGCTTGTGGCACAGCTTGACTAGAAGAAGGGATCGGTTGGTAGGACATGTTCTGAGACATCAAGGGTTCACCAATTTTGTATTGGAGGACAGCGTGGAGGGTAAAAGTCGTAGAGGGAGAGCAAGAGATGAATACACTAAGCAGATTGAGAAGGATGTAGGCTGCAGTAGGTACTGGGAGATGAAGAAGCTTTCTCAGGATAGAGTCGCATGGAGAGCTGCATCAAACCAGTCTCAGGACTGAAGACCACAACACCAACAACAACAATAATGAAATATAAAATACTCTGAGCGACAGGAAGTCGCCCGTTGGCATTTTTTGTGATGTATCAAAGGCTTTTGATTGTGTAAATCATGGAATACTTCTAGATAAGCTCAAGTAATGTGGTATGAATGGAACAGTGCTCAAATGGTTTAAATCATACCTAACTGGAAGAGTGTAGAAAGTCGAAATAAGTAGTTTATATAATATACAACAAACTGGGGTTTTCTCAATCTGGGGAACAATCAAGAATGGGGTGCCGCAAGGTTCAGTCTTGGGTCCTCTGCTGTACTTAATATATATTAATGACTTGTTATTCTGTATTCACGAAGATGCAAACTTGGTACTATTTGCCGATGATACAAGTATAGCTATCACACCCAACAGACAAGAATTAACTGGTCAAAATTGTAAATGACGTTTTACAGAAAATCATTAAGTGGCTCTCTGCAAATGGGCTCTCATTAAACTTTGACAAAACACAGTATGTTCAGTTCCATACAGTAAATGGAATGACACCATCAATAAATATAGACTTCCATCAGATATCGGTAGCTAGGGTAGAATATTCAAAATTTCTAGGCGTATGCATTGATGAGGGGTTGAACTGGAATAAAACACATTGAGGATTTGATGAAACGTTTGAGTACAGCTACTTATGCTGTTAGGGTCATTGCAAATTTTGGCGATATACATCTCAGTAAATTAGCTTAGTATGGCTATTTTCATTCTCTGGTTTCGTATGGCATCGTATTCTGGGGGAACTCATCATTGAGTAAAAGATTGTTCACTGCACAAAAGCGTGTAATCAGAATAATTGCTGGAGCTCATCCAAGATCATCCTGCAGACACTTATTTAAAGAGCTAGGGACCTTGACCGTAGCCTCACAATATATATATTCACTTATGAAATTTGTTATTAACAATCCGAATGAATTCAAAAGTAATAGCTGTGTACGTGGCCACAAAGCTAGCAGAAAGGATGCTCTTCACTACTGAAGAATAAATCTAGCTTTGGCTCAGAAGGGGGTAAATTATGCTGCCACAAAAGTCTTTGGTCACTTACCTAATAGTATCAAAAGTCTGACAGACAGCCACATAGTATTTAAAAGGAAATTAAAAGAATTTCTTAATGGCAACTACTTCTACATATTAGATGAATTTTTGGATATAGTAAATGGCTAATTTCCCCAAACACCACAAAAAATTGAAATAAAATAAATAATAAAAAAATTAAAAATATTAAGTGTCATGTAATATTTTGTGTAATGTAATATCGTGTATAGACACCTTTCATTAACCTGACACGTTCCACACCATTCTGAAGTGTCGTATTCATGATCTATGGAACAAGTATTAATCTAATGTGATCCAATCTAATCTTCATACACAGCACAACCTTTTCGTGTACGGTTTTAAATACGGTCCTATACCGATACCGAAGGCCTCTATGGCCATATTACGTCTTTTAGAACCACATAGCTCCTTCCCTGTGCTATGCGCATTCTTTCTTGCATCAGTTATGGTGCCAGCACTCCGGGTAAGAACCAATAGCTGATAGCCCAGCAAATGTAGGGATTAGAAACGGAATTATTGCACTACATATCTTGGGTATTGTCAAAATCATAGCCGTTTTAATAAGTCATTTTCTTCCTCCTTTCTGCCAAGCAGCTCATTTCGCCGTTGCCACTGTTGACTTGATGAAGCTTTTTGTAAACAACCTGCAGTGTTTAGCTTCGTCTTTAGTGTGCCATGAGCTTCATTCAGAATGTTCTTAAAGACTATTCCAGCGACCAGTTTAAGTCAGTCACACATTGCGTTATCGACGACAAAAGCAGAAAAGCATTGTACGTAGCGAGTGTCCCTTTTTTTGAGATTTTTTATAGCTTAATCTAGTAATATATTTTAGTATGAAATGCAACGGTCTGTCTTATAGTGTAAGCGATATCGTGCTCCTTGCATACGCCATGTAGGAATTTAACTCCCTTACTGTCACGAACTAGACACATTTTCGTCTTCGTTCCAGATCCAAAAGAGTTGTACCCAGGGATATGAAGTTCGACTAGAAGATTCATGAGAATACCGCTCCCACATTTCTCCCTCGATGTCTTATCACCCGTTCTGGAATACCATTCAGCTACGAGAATTTCTGTACTTACTACTTGTAAAAATTCCCTGCAATTTCTTCACCATCATTATCGCTTAAGATGAAGTATCGAGGGTTTGTGTTCTGGACGTTGGAAACAGCACATACATCGACTGGAAAGTTCACTAAGTAAGATGTCTCAAACCCAGTTTTGTATTTCAAAATACTCACAAAATAATCTACGTTAAACTTCTGTTTGGACAGATCCACCATGTTAATACCATTGTATACTGTATCTAGCAGCCTATCAATATGGACATCAGTACATCTCATCAGTGGGTCTCTTGCGTGATGAGTAATCCAATTACACCCATAACTGATTTGTGGAAGAATATTTAGTCATTTGTGCATCCCTTGAGGTTTCAATTGCTTCCACTTATCGTTCGACAATTGTAGCTTTCAAATGGATGTCCATTAGTATTTCACCCTACATCGCTCTAATACCGCTTTGAAATACCTACCGTCAAGTACACCTGAAAGGTCTCTTTGATGTTTGTCAGGACAGCAGTCCGTTACAGTCTGTATCAATGGTTCTATGCACTTTGCAGTATCATTCACCATCGTTAACTTCACAGATAGAGCCCAAGTGAATTTTTTAATGTATGTAAGACAATTAGAATCCTCTTGAATGCTTTATTCAAGAGTGAGTTGTCTCATATCTACGAGATAAGCCTGCCATAAATCATACTAGCCTTGTATTATTGCACTTATACACAGGTATTTTCTGTGTACTGTATTTGTAAGTTCATGAACAGCTGTCTCCATTATCACTCAATAATGTGTATTTCCCAAAGTAATCATATGACTATTATGATTTCGATCATGTGAACATTAACCCTGTAGCAGCTAATACTGTAAGTAGTCGTAATTGGTATATGATTTCAATTTGGTCATTATAACATATATAAACCAAAGGTAGACTCTTCAGTCTTTTATGCTGATCCTCAACCTCTTTGCCTGTGAAATGTGCAGCTGCTAACGCAGTTTCGATTGTACTCTTGTATTTGTCACTCTTTGAGTCTTTCACTCATCCTCGTGAGGTGTTGCCCGCCCTATGCACGATGGACATGTATTGTATTTGACTCCATGCTTGCATTTGCTTTTGGGTACACTTTTTGATTTTCGAAATTTTTAAGAGTATTAGCACAAATAAACCGCACGTTCTTTCTGATTTCTTGTCTTCAGCTATTGTTTCATTGTAAAAGATATTGTGTGTTTACTTAACATATATGGTTTCATCTAGGAGACCCCGTGGGGTCTGTCTAAATCAGTATTACTCTTTCGCTTTTTGGAGTCAATAGTAGCATTCCCTTATCTTCATCATCTTCTTCTCTTCTACTACGATGTGATGCTGCCGGTTACTGGTTTAAATATTTCTGAGAAATAAAAAGCTAGTTGCAACTGCACAAACGTTAACAATTGTAGCACCCATCGAATAGCCTTCCACTCTTCAATAACTTTACGCTGTTTTTACGATATGCTGCTGAATACTACATTGTATTTTAGATACCATACAGCTTATAAATGGACTCTGAGACTACTGGTGATGATGATGGGAGTCATGTGACTCAGCTGTCACCTTGATTTATCCACCTAAATCGGTTAGCTTTGTGTTGTCAACTCGGATTATCTCATTGACATACAGTTTACATTGCTGGAATACAGGATCCAACACCTCGACGTTTACAGCCCTCGTGTTGATAAGAATATCGGCTCCATTAATTTAGTGTGTAATGCCTCGAATTTTCTGGCAACGTGACCTGCTGATGGCTACACTCTTCACGTTCCCGTCTGTGAAGGCGTGTCAGAGGTAAACACACTGCAAGTCTCCGACACCGTTTACCTCGATACAACACGTCCAGTGGATGCTGCGAAGTCAGATGCCAGGTTCCGTGCAGTACTGAGGCGGTACCGTCGTGCACTTACAGAAAACTAACAGTCCTCTATTCCTGATGTCACACGTGGTCGACCGTACGCTAGTCTTTGGAATTCAATTTTGGTTTCTATGAACCGACACCACATCCTAGAAACAACAGACCATTTCCATTGAGCCATTGGGCCAAGTCAATTTGTTACTGTCCCCTTTCCATTCTTCCTATGGTCCTCTACCCCAGAATGTCTGGTACGCGTCTTCTCTGTGAAACACTGCACCGTCTGTGACTGTGTACACAGCGATCGTAGGTGTGGGACTGCCTGGCAAACACTTACCCGTTTGATAGGTGCCATGACGTCATAGTTGGCGTGATTGTCCGGTGATCGGAATGCCATCTTCCGTGCAGTACGCGAGCGTACAGATATCTCTTCACAGTTTCTATGATTATACTATAAATTAGACACAGGGTGGGGAAATAACTGTTTAATTTATGACACCAGTGTATTTGTTTACAACATTCCTCCAGATTGCTGTGAGCACCGCTATTTTCGATGAAACTATACTAATGATTTAGGCGATGTTACCTGCTAAGAAAAATCTCGTTGGAATTTCTGGTATACCATAACAGGTTTAGAAAGCCGTTTCAATCACTTCCATAGCACTGCAAATAGAAGACGCATACACGTCATCGTCAGTGCTCCCATCAAGTCTAAACGTGGACAAAAAGAAAATACAGAAAACTGAATACTTGTCATTGTTTTGTGGAAATCACTGACCTTATTTTTTCAAATATATGCAACAGACGTCTTAATCAGTCTCCGTCATGACAAGACGCAAATGCATTGAGAGAGCGCTGTGGGCAAATGTTTTAAACACGAACAACCTGCTGGTACTGCTGAGAACCCATCCAACAGCGCCGTAATATCAACAAAAGAAAACCTATGTATAATATCAGGCAAAACATGATAACTATTATGGAAAGACGAAAACAAGCTATAGTTGCCTAAACTTGCTGCCTGGATTGCTGCCGGCCTACGCATTTAAAAAATTGGTAAACATTGTAACATTTCCAGCATGATGTGTTGGTAACCCAGTTATCTTACACACCTTCTTGTCATTCTGGCAGATAGACATTATTTGCTGCAAAATCATCTGGTCTACAGTCATATACTCCTCTGCTCTCATGTCCTTCAATTCTTGATGCAGAAAATTCTGAGCACATTTCTCTAACAGATGTTTACAACAAACCGACTCGTAAAATTCTTCTTTGCTCAACCTATTTCATCAATTGAACACAAGGCGTACTGATTGCAAATAAATGACCGCATTATGCCTTTTTTACACATTAAAATATTCTAGTGGCGTTGTAATATTAAGCTTCTCTACAGTAATCATGCAAATTACTTGAAGAGTGGGGAGCATGCACATCATTGGCTCCCAATTGGAGGGGCCTCATGTTCACAACGTAGATCTGCATATTTTTAAGGTGTGTTGTGATGGCAACTATGTGTCACTTTAAATTTCTCTTACAATGATCTGCCTGACATAGTCATGAGAATCAAACCAGTCTCATACAGAACTGATCAGTGTCTAGCAGTTGTCCCATTAAACAGATATTTTGCAGAGATATCCCGATTGGAAGAGAATGAGGGGTGGGAGGATTTAACCTTCAGTTTTCAGAAATTTACCTATAGTTAATGGCTACTCTGACAACAATACAACTTAGTATGTGTTGTGTCGCAGCGGAAGTGAATAACAGTTTATCGCTCTTCTTCAGTACAGGCATTTATGGACTCTGAATACTAATAATAACATGATTCAGATAGTGCTGTACTGCTATCGTTTTGTGGTTAAGCATCGTCGAAATGTGTAACTGTCCTGAAGTCACGTTGAAAAGTAAACTTCCATTTTTTATTAAGGTTCACTTTTGGAGTAGTTAATATATCCGATTCGTAATTTCCCATTAAAATTCACCAAATATACGTAAACTTCTCTTCGTATTAATGAAATTATATCATTCTCTTCATGTTTTTTGCATATTTCAAATACAGCACTGACCTATGAAATGTACGCATATTTCCTCATTGTACCACACATGATGTTCTGTATTCAAAGAGCTGAATTGCATGCGTACATGGTCTTCAGAAGAGAGGTCGATCCGCTTGGGGGGCCTAGCATTAACTACCGCACACGCACTTCGAACCTGTTCTGAATTGAGCATCGCACCTTGTCCGAATTCCTCCTTTCTTAATCCCTCATCGTATTAGATGCAAGCATTGGGAAATACAACAGCTCATCCAACACATTCAACATTTTCCTTAGTGTCTTCTGACGCTTGAAGGACACAGACCCCGTCCTAATTCCTTTCACACTCTCAAAGAACCTTCCGCACACGCCATCGAACGACATACTTATTCAGGGTGTCAGCTAATAAGTCCCAAAATTTTTGGTAAACGTCTGATGCTAACATATTTCGTCGAACTATAAGTTCAGCATTTTCCAAATCTCATAAAATGCAGCATTTTCAAATCAGTATATATGCATAACCAGTCATCACCACCACTTCACAACTCATTATAAACTGTTCGAAGTTAACAGTAAGGGAATCAAAACCACGTGTTGCAGTCATCGGAAAATATAAGTAAACCCGTAGATCGAAAGCATGCTTTTAAAGACATCTTATTAGCCAACGGTTCTGGCAATTTCTTGAAGCTCTTCTCCAATATAAAAACTTATATCAATACGTCATCTTCGCAACAAAGAGAGATATTTCTTTTACATTTCTTAACAAAAAAATTTGAAGTATAATAGAAAAATATTTAATTTGAAATTAGATTGCCAATTCCTGGAAGTTGCAAATTACTTTGTTAACGGTATGTGTACTTTGTACTGAATTATTGTGGACAGTTGCGATCTTAGCAGGTAAGTAATGCATTACGTATGCTTGGTGAGGCTCTATGGTGCAGTCAGAAGCGGTCGTCCCTCTTTAGATTGTATCCCAGGAAGTTTGTCAACAATGAAATATCGCAGCGCATGATGTGGGCAGTTGCGTAGCAACATTGCGATTCTGAATCGTGCTGCGTAAACATATTGTCTGTGCTTACGTGCTTCCTATCGAGTTACTAGTTGTGCTATAGTTCTCCATCTTAGCGCCACAAGCTTCTCAACTGAATATCTGCATCGCTTGCCGGAAACCGTCTTCAGATAGAAGATCGTAGAAAGGCAGCGTTGGGTGAGACGCTAAGCGGAACCGTAAGTGACCAATCAACATTTTGCTTACTCAGATTAACATCATTTGCTGTTGATGTCTTGTGTAGATTACTACTGGTGTTCACTGTGGCTTCACATGCCACGCCAGATGTATCTAGCTTTATTTAGATATTTAATCATATCTACTAATTTTCACAGAAAAAACCCTTCCCGTGATTCGAGTCGACGATCAAGTTAAGAGAGTAGTTTTACAAAATCGTCTGACATGGTTTTGGATTTTGAGGTATCCTGATGTGAAACTTAGCATTCTATAAATATGGGTAGTTTCCTAGTTTCCATTTACATCCGAAACTGTTAGCCGCCCGCCAACGGTGTTTTGAGTGGTATTAGCAAACAGTATCACGTTTCGTTCTACACGTTGTGTAGATTATCATGTTCCTTCATTTTGTTCAGAGTGCAGTCAACGAAAAGCAATCGCGCGTTTCCCTTTTCTCTGTTTACCCTATTACGTCACAAGAAGCAACTACAATATGTTTCACAAAGCTATAATGACCCTTGCCATGATCGCCTTATGAATCACTAGCAAGCCATTGCTAAGACAAGGACACAGGTTTTTTGTTTTACAGAAAGTGCAATACTACTATAATGAACAGAGACGTGAGCTACTAATAATGCTAAGGCAAGGAACGAATTTGGATGGAAGCTATGGAAGTCTGTGCACAATGTTCTACACTGCTAGAGAGGAAACCGATCCGTAGCCACCCTGTAAGACAATTGTAGCTGTCTTCAGGTAAAGGCGATGCTCGCTGTCCAGTTTACGGAAAGTCTACCCTTCCCCATCATTTACTGTCCAGTTCTCTTATGTGGGTGCACAAAATAACTGCACAGGTCTCGCTTTCTTGTAGTGAGCTACTTTATGTTTATTAATTCAATACATGTTTGCGAATGTATTTAGAGCGATTTTGTGTAAAATGCGTTTCTATAAACAAGACGTGTAATGTTGTCAGAGGCCTGTGTATTGTGAGTGGCAAAAAAAAAAAAGGATCGGTAAGTGTGGCGCCTTGGTGCTGTCTGTGTTGTAAATCTGCATTATCAAGTTGCAGACAATGCTGAATTAATGGACGTCGAGAGAGTTATTGGAGATCTCCGATCATTAAATGCGTTACTCGTAGACTGCATAAATCTGTTCCCCTCAGAAATATCGGGGACTTATAGGTGGAGCAACACTGAATAGACTCACCTACCGCACATTGTCAGTACATTTTGCAAAGTGTGTGTGAATATGTCCGATGTACTGGGAATGATGAAATTCATGTAACTAACCATAAACTGCCGTAATGGACTATCCGTCATACACTGAAATAGCTGAAGTTCCTAAACACTTATGTGACCCACTTACGATGCAGAGCGAACTAATTCAAGCCCCTATGTTTCTTCAGATGTTGGGAGAGCTGAGGCTACGGTTATATATTTGATATCCCTGATGCTATGAAAGATATCCTACCCACTGACAGCGAGGACAACGAATTTGACAATGTCGAACACATGTTGACAGGATGTTACACTTGGGACAGGATCATCCTTGTGGTACTTTACATAAGAGATCACTTAGAAACAATAAATATGTACTCAGTAGGATCATAGTGTGAAGAAGGGCCGAGTAAAGTTATTTCGTTCAGTCACGTAAGAGGATTGAACAGCATATCCTGGGCCAGTATCGTCTATGAACATAGAAGCGAACAGTTCTCGTCATGGATCAAGATGCTTTTTTCTGAAGAATGCTACTACTGATGCACGAGATGACCTAGAATCAATTGGCCCTGTCCGTTTTTGGGTTATTCAGGAAAAAGATAAAAAATGGATTTTAAACGCACCCACAACACATGCTTCGCCCCCGTTCCCTTCCGGATTGTTAGCAAATTGTGTATGGCACTGTCTAGTTCCATGATATTACAATTTTCTAGTACAGAAAATTCTTCCGCTAATTTTTCTCCGTTGATTGGAAATTATGTCAAAATGTTACTCGCCAGCTGCAGATACAAAATCGTTATTGTTTTCCTACTTCAGTGCCACGTGCGAACCCAAAGGGGTGAGGAGGGAGCAGCTTACCACCCTAAAAAGAAATAATATCGACAGGCTGAATTCTCTCTAGCCAATTACACAGATTCAAACATTCGGTGTATGTATGAAGTAGGTGGAACATATTAGAAGTACGTATTAGGCGTATGGATCGTCATACCCTTATCTAATTTCATCCTTCACAGCTAAAGTTACAGAGCTGCCAATCTGCCATCTTCCTCCTCATTCCCCCACCCCCAGCTACAATCCATCAAGTCCCATTAATTGCTATTAAGAGGTTGTGTGTGTGTCCTACAACTACAACAATTCTCCACACGCCACCTGATGGTGTGTTTCCGTGGTTACTTCAGGTACCACTAAGAGATCTCCCCATCGCTGTTTCATTCCCGAAAGTTGCGGGGGAAGATTGATTTTCGGTAAACCTCTGTATAAGTTCCAATTTCTCGAATTTTTCCATTGTGAAATTTTCACGATGAAAAAGAAACTATGTGATTTATTCGCCTCCTCCCAGAAAGTACAGTCTCGCTTTTTTAATCACAGAACCCTGTTTAATAAAGTATGAAAGCCAATGCAAGTAATCTTGTGCGCGGTCTCATGTGATTGCCGGTGAGACACAAAAAGGATGTCTAGTCTTTTGTTAATGACTTCATCTGTTATGTGTTCTGGAATGGAGTCGAGGGAGAGCCTCGCACGTTGGACTAGCCGTTTTAATTTAAACTCTTTAATTTTATAAAAAGTCACTGCGTACTGCAGGGCGCCTACTCGCGCATACTAGTAATTATATAAGGAAATTTCCACTGCGCATGGACGAGATACCGACTTGCGGATAATCAACATATCACTAGTGATTAATATTGTGTTCCAAATGTAAGTAGCATAGTGCACTCCAGTAATTACAGTTATGATTAACACTATTGTCATTTCATTATATGTTTAATCCATTATCCTAAAATTTCAACATAGTATGTAAACTGTATTTTCAGTATTTATCTCATTTTAGCTCAGAAATAACGTGGCCCACGAACCTCCTTCCTACGGCGACGAAATTCTCAAAGTGTATGTCCGATGCCACCCTATCATGGTTTAAATATATTCCATTCATCTCAATTCAGTTCAACGAAAAATAAAAAAAAAAATAAAAAATAATATAAATAATTATATATATATATGTATATAATTATTTATATTATTTTTGTATTATATATATATATATATATATATATATATATATATATATATATTATTTACAACTTCTGTGTGAACAAACCCTCTCTTGTTGCGTTTGCCATTGGAGCTCGTTGAATATCTCTGTAACACTCTCACGCAGACTAAACGATCCACTGGCACGCCACTTTTCATTGCATCTTCTCTCTCTCTTCTCTATTAGTCCTACATGGTCAGGACGCCAAGGTGATGAGCATTATTCAATAATTAGACGAACAAGAGTTTAGTAACCACTTCTGTCGTGTACTAGATGCATTTCCGTATCTTCCGTCCTGCGATGTCCATCTGGTGTCCGAGTTTGGATTACTGAAAAGTGGGATACAACGCGTCGGCTTTGACCAACGACATGATGTATTGCTTATATTTGACAGCAAAGGCGAATACTGGGAAATAGAGGAATGCAGAACAGAGAAAACATATAGCACACATTTCACGTACATCCATATTTCGAATAAATGAAAAGCACCAGTTTGCTTTTGTTCTACAATATTACTTTTATTGCTAAACGGTTTTCGGCTTACAAGGCCATCTTCAGACATTTACTGAGTAAATGTCGGAAGATGGCCTTGTAAGCCGAAAACCGGATAGCAATAAATGTAGTATTGTAGAACAAAAGCAAACTGCTGCTTTTCATTTATTATAATGTTGTTCTACGAAGAACCGACGGAAGATTCTGTTGATAACATATTTTGAATATAATATTACGTACATTGCTTCTTTGAGTCATAGTATTCTATTCTTCAGTTGAATTGCAATCTCAAGTGAAGAGTGGAATACTAGTGGAGAAAACAAGAAACCACAAAAAAGGGACAGAATTAACGTCAGCGTAGACTACCACAGTTGACATTTATGGACTGTGTCCCGAACTTGAGTCAATCTGTGTTGGTTAACTGCAGTAAGTGGTACGAATTTAAAGCATGTCAACTTGTAGGTCAGCTGAAAAAATGGATACAAATTCTACAGTTGTTCCTTTCTATGCCTCCACTACTACTAGTACTCTATTCTTCGGTGGATACTAGTGTTAGGGAAGGCCAAAACCACAACAAGCAAGACGAGAAACCGAATGTGCGTGGGATTGGCATCCTGTACCTCATTTCAACTACGAAAGTCGTATCCTGTTCTTCAGTGGAATGGTCGGAAGCAGCCGTTGCTGATTTGCTTAGGTTCCAGGCGAATTTGTCAACAGTGAAATATCTCACGACATCACGAAGACAGTTGCGTAGCAACATCGAGATTGTGAATCGTGCTGCGTATACATTTTTTCTGTGTTTACGTGATTTTCGTTGAGTTATTCCTTGAGCTAAGTGCTTCTTCTTGGCGAGAAAAGATAGTCAACTAAATATCTGAATTGCTTGTCGAGAAGCTTCCTCAAATAGAAGAACATAGAAAGCCAGCATTGGGTGGGACGCCGTACGGAACCATAAGTGATCAGTCAATACCTGTTCTCGCTCATCTCGAGCCACGCTAACATCTTGTGCTGCTATTGTTGACTGTACGCTTCTGGCACTGACTGTTGCACCCTCACATTTCAAATCGAACGGATCTAGCATTTTTTGGATGTTTAGTTGTACCAGGTACATTTTACTGATAAAAGGGTCAATTCCAGATATCCGAGTTCATGATCATTGTACCTGAGCAGTCTTATAAAACTGGTGGGTCGTGGTTTCGTTAAATGATGTACTCTACTGGGTTTCCTTCATTCTATAACTTTCCAATATTTTCTATGATTCTTTATCAAGAGGGTATATTGGTCATGCTCCGACGTCGTTCTGTGTCGTATTAGCATACTGTATCATTTTGCAACCTGCAAAACGTGTTGGTTACGAACATACTTTATTTTATTCTGCGCTACTCACCAGCTGCCGATACACGCACGCACAGCAGCGGGAGAAGAGGGAACCCTATCCTACCTAGAGAGAAATAGACATATGTGTAACGTCTACGAGGAGCAAGTTCGACCTCTCCTGAAGAAAGTGCTGCGACAATCTTTCTGATGGTCGATGTAGATTCCACTAAGGAGACGTGTCGCACTGTTATCTCCTGACCTGTCCTCGAAGTAACTGACACTATAATCCTCTATTTGACAAATGAGTTAAAGTATCTGCATGACATGGACGGACGTCATTGTAACTTCATATCGGGAGACACCTTCGGCGGATGTATACGAGTAAAAGGTTTACAGCTGCAATTCTCTGTGATATGTAGAGCGGCCACCAGATTGCAGTAGTACTGTATGTGTTTAGTGTTGACAAGAGGCCTGCCAGGATAAATATGAGGCGTGAACACTGTCAGATGTGGAGTGATCACAGTGAAGACATGTCACTTACTCGTGTGAGACGGCTTATCTGCACCTGACGGGTACACCATGGTCATCTAGAGTTGTCTAAATTTACTACCCAAAGAACTGAACAGTGGTGCCATGATTCAACAGTACAGTACAAGAGTCTCTATAAACCGCATGCATGATGTCGTGGTACACTCGTTGTAAGCAAGATCGTCATGTTTGTTCTGGATAAAACTTGTCTGGCGACCATTCGAACGTCAACTCGATCCCAGTGCCAACATCTACATCAAGGAACTGTCAAGTTGTGGGACAGCTTGAATAAGAAGAACATACGACTGTTTTTGGCACCATTCAAAACTGAATCGGTGTAAGTCGTGGCCAGTGGGGAAGTAGTGTGATAATAATAAGTGAGCTGTTATTGCAAAGCTCTTTGGAAATTTCACTCGACATTGTAATCACCGAAACAGACTAATATAACAGGTCAACTCATGAAGCTCCATTTTGTTTCCCTCCCACCCTTTCATTTTTTGGTCATTTCGGCATTTGCAGCTTGTGTAGCAAAGCCTAAATGCAGTGGCAAGTGTCTTGCAGACATTCTGAACGTCGTTGTCGAGTCCTGATTTCCGAACATCTGTAGTGTTGATGTACTAAAAAGCACTTGCTATGTCTACAAATTGTCGCCAATGCTTGAATAATCATATTTATATTCGCGTTGGTCTATGTTTGATTGCCTCATAGTGTTATGACTGCCTCATAATGTTCGACGAACATACCACGCAATACTTGTCCTTTTGTTGTTAATTCAGTTGTGAGGCTGCAGTCTACTCCTAAAGAAAATATCAACATCTACACTTAAATATAAACTCCCCAATCCACTACACAGACTATTATAGATGATCCATCACGTCGATAATACAGGTTCTGTTTCCTGTTCTATTCGCATATTGAGACTGGGAGAAATTGCGCTCTAAATATTCCTGTGCGTGCCTTCATCTCTCTTATACCCATGATACCTACGCGGGTTTTAAGCTAGTGACATCCGACAGTCATACAGACTGTCATAATTAACTTAACAAGAGTGTGTAAGAACTACGTCGGCTCCTTTCCAAATAAGCTCGTTTAAGTCTCAACCATTTGTGTTCCACTGTTGTATGGGCTGTACCGAGTTCTTACGATGCTAGCAGCGCGTTCTTACGATGCTAGCAGCGCCTCTCTAAATTTGTATGGTTCATAGTACTAAAAAACGGAATACAACCCGTCAGCTTTGAAAAAGGCGTCACAAGTTACCACAGATAATGTAGTGCGAAGACACAGACGAATGTTGACAAAAGAAGGAATGTAGAACAGAGAAGAGAGAACGTCGATATATACCACATATATCCCAATTTCGAATGTAATGTTACAAATATCGTTTTTTTTTTTGCAGTGCACGGTCCTAGTATCCTCTTATTGTGTTAAGCCATATAGGCCAATAGAAGGATAGAATACAAATGTAATAGAAAGTAAAAAAAAAAAAAGCGTCATACGTAACTGTGGCATGAAATACTTTATTTGATATATATATAGGTTGTACGACATAGGTCAAGTGAGACACAGGACAAAAATTTTACATATGTTAGTTTTCCACGTTCTGTAGTACTATTGCCAACTCAAGAATGGGGTACTAGTACCAGAGAAAGCTAAAAAAGCGAAAAACGAGAAATCTGTATCCAATTCTTCAGCTGAACTACACTCCTGGAAATGGAAAAAAGAACACATTGACACCGGTGTTTCAGACCCACCACACTTGCTCCGGACACTGCGAGAGGGCTGTACAAGCAATGATCACACGCACGGCACAGCGGACACACCAGGAACCGCGGTGTTGGCCGTCGAATGGCGCTAGCTGCGCAGCATTTGTGCACCGCCGCCGTCAGTGTCAGCCAGTTTGCCGTGGCATACGGAGCTCCATCGCAGTCTTTAACACTGGTAGCATGCCGCGACAGCGTGAACGTGAACCGTATGTGCACTTGACGGACTTTGAGCGAGGGCGTATAGTGGGCATGCGGGAGGCCGGGTGGACGTACCGCCGAATTGCTCAACACGTGGGGCGTGAGGTCTCCACAGTACATCGATGTTGTCGCCAGTGGTCGGCGGAAGGTGCACGTGTCCGTCGACCTGGGACCGGACCGCAGCGACGCACGGATGCACGCCAAGACCGTAGGATCCTACGCAGTGCCGTAGGGGACCGCACCGCCACATCCCAGCAAATTAGGGACACTGTTGCTCCTGGGGTATCGGCGAGGACCATTCGCAACCGTCTCCATGAAGCTGGGCTACGGTCCCGCACACCGTTAGGCCGTCTTCCGCTCACGCCCCAACATCGTGCAGCCCGCCTCCAGTGGTGTCGCGACAGGCGTGAATGGAGGGACGAATGGAGACGTGTCGTCTTCAGCGATGAGAGTCGCTTCTGCCTTGGTGCCAATGATGGTCGTATGCGTGTTTGGCGCCGTGCAGGTGAGCGCCACAATCAGGACTGCATACGACCGAGGCACACAGGGCCAACACCCGGCATCATGGTGTGGGGAGCGATCTCCTACACTGGCCGTACACCACTGGTGATCGTCGAGGGGACACTGAATAGTGCACGGTACATCCAAACCGTCATCGAACCCATCGTTCTACCATTCCTAGACCGGCAAGGGAACTTGCTGTTCCAACAGGACAATGCACGTCCGCATGTATCCCGTGCCACCCAACGTGCTCTAGGAGGTGTAAGTCAACTACCCTGGCCAGCAAGATCTCCGGATCTGTCCCCCATTGAGCATGTTTGGGACTGGATGAAGCGTCGTCTCACGCGGTCTGCACGTCCAGCACGAACGCTGGTACAACTGAGGCGCCAGGTGGAAATGGCATGGCAAGCCGTTCCACAGGACTACATCCAGCATCTCTACGATCGTCTCCATGGGAGAATAGCAGCCTGCATTGCTGCGAAAGGTGGATATACACTGTACTAGTGCCGACATTGTGCATGCTCTGCTGCCTGTGTCTATGTGCCTGTGGTTCTGTCAGTGTGATCATGTGATGTATCTGACCCCAGGAATGTGTCAATAAAGTTTCCCCTACCTGGGACAATGAATTCACGGTGTTCTTATTTCAATTTCCAGGAGTGTATATAGGTTAGTTTACCAATGAAGGTAAATTGAAGAGTACGATAGTATTACTAACGAATACGAAAAGGCTACAAACGTGACATCTGTATCTTGTACTTCTGCTTACCTATATGGGTTAATACGTAGTACTAGCGAAGGTGGAAAAGCGACAAATGTACAATTCTTGTCCTGTGATTAAGAGTGGCGTTCTGGTATTAGTGAAGGCGAAAAAAGGAAACAAGTGTACAATTTTTATACAATACTGCAGTTGACCCACGCAGGGTGTTTTCATAATACGGTGCAAAAATATAACAAGACATAGAGAGTCCTCCACTGAACAATTTGAGGTAGGGAAAACGCAGTCGTGATGCCAGCTTAATGGTTTATGGAAGTAAACTTGTCTACCTATTTGTTTTGCATTGCTGGTTTCTTAGGTTATTTATTAATAAGCGTTGAAGTTCACAAGTATTGTGCCGTTTATTAATTTACACGTTCTCAAACGATACAATCATTGCTATTTGGTAGCTTCAGAAAGTAACGAAATTTGAGCAAGCTCGGTTACTTGGGCCCAAACAATAGTGACTATTTCAGAAAGTCAGCAACTAATTAACAGAAGCACAATACAACACGCTTCTAGTGGTTTCATGTGCATATTTTCATAATGATTAGATTAAGAAGTCTTCTTAGAACTCTCGCCCTGTTGTGATTTCAAACTTGATGGCTGCCCAGCAGCTAACAATGCATACGCTGTCATTGTATTAGATTAACGTTTGAACTCAGGTCAATACTTGAAGTGATCATAAATCTTTCTTCGCAGATGTTGCGAAGGCTTTTCGGCGCGTTCTGCCTCCGCTTTCGGGGGGAGTCAGATGATGAATCTTTCGAAGACCTGATAGATGAAGATTTAATTGGCAAGCCAGAGGTGAGAAACACTGAGATTTATTGAAAAAACAGTAATTATTATTAGGAGCATGCATTTTCTACTTACTAAGACAATTACCATACATTACATCACAATTTGTTATCATGACTACTGAATGTTGCAAGCCTATCTTAGTTATTCGAAGAACTGTCAGTCTTCGAATAACAGCTGACTTCATACGTTCGTATAAACGAGCTTCTAGCATGAATCAAAGGAAGAATCGATGGACTGCCTAGATAGTCGTTTAATGATGACATAGTACCCAGCAGTCAGATAAAAACTGCTGTTCATATCTGCACATAAATTCCAATAATCTCGGGCACAATAGATGTTCTGCACCACATTATTTATTGACGTCACGTTTATTCACACGTACATTTTCATCAATATAGTAAAAAGAGTGAGATGTGTAATGGTGTTAGTAACATGTAAAACTTCAAGAACTGGCAACAAACTTGATGAACTAATACGAGTGTTTAACTTGGATCACTATACCGCTTACAACATATTTTCGATCTCGACACAAGATAAAATACTATCGATATTCTCATCATATTACCATCCGAAAACCAGTCGAACGGTGAGCAGTAAAATCTAAGGTTTTTCGAAACATGAATTGAAAGTTGCAAAGCTGCGAAATTTGATAACTTTAATGTTGCAATAGTTTTTATTTTATACGTGAATAAACACCCTGGAAATATTATACTTCTGATAAACAGAAGAAATGCTAGTAACCACAATAGAATGAATTGTAACGGTGGAAACAAATTTCCCACAGAGGATGAGCGTCGCGCGTTGGCGGCTGCGCTCAGACGTGGACGAGTTGGTGCTGTTGGCAGCGCAGGCGGAGAAGACCCGGCCACCGCCTGCTGCTGTTGACGTAGACTGCGGCAAAGTCATCGGGAAGGTAAGTCGGCATTGTGGCTGTCACTTATTGGTGGGAGCGACACACTACCAACAGGATAGGGGGTGACGAAATTCCAGCCCAAGCTCAGATATTACACATTGGTGAATCACGAAGCAACCCTTCCCCACCCCCCACCACCGCCTCCATCCACCCCATTTCTAGCTCATACATTATTGCGAAGTGACGTTGATAAATAATCAAAGTAGAGGCGTTCATCTAAATTACCGAAACACGAAGAATTATTACTAAGGACTTTCACGGACCTGTTCAGTAGATGAATCTTACATTTCTTACCGTTATCATATTGCTGTAGATAGGAAGCTAGTGCACAAGTTAGCATACTGCTTGGAAGGAACTTACTTGTTACTGCTTTTCTTTCCTGTACAAACTCGAAAACCGACAATTTCTTGAGACTACATGCCCACCCACCACATAATATTCGCTTTTAATGAGATATACTGAGGTCATAGCTTCACTAATTTAGCTGAAATACGTCTCTAAATCTCCCAGAGTATAATCAAGTAGGAAGTGTGATTTTAGTATGTTATTTGATACTGAGGTTTTCACATTTTTCTCACGACTCATTTCATAGTACTAGTAGACATCAAATGGTATCCTTAACGTACAGCCTCTTTCACACAAAATACGAATTTTCAGACCACAACAAAGTTGCGCAAAACTAATCAGGCTGAGAGATCTTGTCATCGTTCATGAATGTATTTCAAGCCTCTTTCGTTTCACCTGTCACACAGAAAACAGAACAACCACTTGTTATGTACACTTTTCGCTTCAAAATCACCTTACACAATCTTTGATACTATTGTTAAGTGGTTGAGTTATAAGTATTAACGCAAAGAATTGTTTTTCTGTGCAGGTGAATGACGCTTGGATAATTGTGACCACCGCCGAGATCCACGAGCCTCCAGCGACGGTGAATGACGAGGACATCCCGCCGATCCCTCGCCGCCGCAGAGGGTGTCGGAGGTGCTGGGCGGAGAAAGTCGGGGCGAAGACCGTTGTGAGCCCACATGGTGGCCGGGCTCACCGCTTCACTGCCCACTAAACCTATATTAAGGATGGCAGATGACGAGGAACTCCAGCTGATGCCTCGTCAGTCTGGATAGTGTTGGAGTGCTGGGGGGTGAAAGGGGGTGAAAAGACTGTTGTGCTCTAACATCTTGAGTGGGGACATTGAGCCATCAATCAATAACCACATTCGTGAGACTAAAATGAGGATAGATGACGAAGTACTCCCTTCGATGTCACGTCGCCAGATATTGTGACACAGGTGCTGGGTGAGGAATATTGTGTGTTTGTCTGGAGTCTGAACAGATAAACATGTTCATCGGGCAAGAAAGCCGCAGATGACCTGGACGACCCGCAGATGCCACATCTACATAGAGGGTATCGAAAGTGCTGGGTATGGAAGATTGGGGTGAAAACTATTGTTGCACTTGCATGGTGGGTGAAGACACTGGTTCACCAGCCAATAAACATATTCATGAGACATGAAGCCCATCATATAACGAGTGATTGCCGCCGATGCCACATCGCAAAAGTTGGCATCGGAGGTCCTGGGTGAAGAAAGTCAGAGTGAAAACCGTTGTGCTATTGCATTATGGGTGGAGACACAAGCTCACCAGCCAATAAACATAGTCATGAGACATGAAGCTCATCAGATAACGAGTGATTCCCGCCGACGCCACATCACCAAAGTTGGCATCGGAAGTCCTGGGTGAAGAAATTCAAAGTGAAAACCGTTGTGCTATTGCATTATGGGTGGAGACACAGTCTGACCAGCCAATAAACATATTCATGAGACATGAAGCCCATCAGATAACGAGTGATTCCTGCCGATGCCACATCGCCAAACGTGACATCGGAGGTCCTGGGTGAAGAAAGCCACAGCAAAAACTGTTTTGCTATAGCATTATGAATGGAGACACAAGCAAACCAGCCAATAAACATTCATGTCAGACATGATGCCCATCAGATAACGAGTGATTCCCGCCGATGCCATATCGCCAAAGTTGGCATCGGAGGTCCTGGGTGAAGAAAGTCAGAGTGAAAACCGTTGTGCTATTGCTTTATGGGTGGAGACACAAGTTCACCAGCCAATAAACATATTCATGAGACATGATGCCCATCTAATAGCGAGTGATTCCTGCCGATGCCACATCGCCAAACGTGACATCGGAAGTCCTGGGTGAAGAAAACCGGAGTGAAGACTGTTGTGCAGTTGCATGATGGGTGGGGACACTCTCTCACCAAGAGGCAAGAAGTAGAACAGATGAATACGAAGACCTGCCGATGTAACGCCGCCAGACATATGTCACATTCGTGTGAATTAAACATGTATAAATTGAATAAATATTTGAACTGAATAATTCATTAAATTTTTGAATGATACCTCTGTGATTTGCTGATTTCATATGTTCCTGCGTTAACTAGGCTTTATTCTCACTCTGCTCTCCCTTAACAGATACTGAAATAACAGATGCTGTTTTCGTCAAGGTTTCATGTCTCTCCCTTTATAAATGTGACTTCACACAGTGAAATACTCGTATTTCACAATGTTACTTCTTAAATGTGGATCTCACACAACACTTTTATACGTGAACTGCCGCAGTTCAGTACATAGTCTGCCCTTATTCAAAAGAAAATCACAAGTAATGTCGAGGTCATTTGTTTCTCAACTCCTGGTCAAAGCACACAGCGGGTCTTTATCTTAGTCTTAATTTCTTCTTCCCAATGATGCTCTGTGCTACAATATATTTACTAAATTCCTCTGATCCTTAATTAGTAGAAAATTAAATAGCAGTGTAACATAAAGAAAAGTGAATGGCGAAAAGATGTTATTGGTCAGATACCTACACAAGAAGAGAAGCGAAGACAGGGGTCAACACTCTGAACATCGAGTAAGACCTGCGCGGAACGCTAAGCTAAAAACTCTCCACCACTTCGCTGAACTTCAATGGTATGTATCTGGGCGTAACAAAAATTTATGTTCCAGAGTAATAAATAATGATACTGTTCTGATTTTACAGTACAGTCTGAATTAATAATGTCTGTTTATATTCATTTCTGCTAGAGGCAAAATTGAAGACGCTACACAGAGTAACTAGCAATGTCCCAAGTGATGTACTCTGTGGTAGACCTAACTGAACATTTAGATGATAAAATAGTCATGCAATTCCTTACTTAACACTGCAAGATTCGACATTACCGAAAAAGGACCTACAGGCAAAATAAGAGGACTGTAGTAAGTGGTGATATTTAGTCAGTGTGTCTAACTCAATTATTAAATCCTCAAAAAGTATAAGCATAGGCTGAACTGATAATAATATTTACATAGTATGACAAAATTTTCGATAAAGAGAATAAAAAGATAAAAGTATTTACATAGTATTACAAAAGTTTCAAATAACATGAAATGATAATAAATATGTAGATACGCAGAGATAGCCTACATATAGAAGGTCAATTATTCTTTACAAGTGAAACTTGGTGAGTCTCTTTCCTTTTCTCTTTTTTTATTGAAAAATCATAAACTGTTCCATCATCAAATTTTCTTACGAACACAGATCACTTGTTGTGGAAACTTCACAGAAAGTGAATATCTTTGGGTTGCTATGTCGGCAAAATAACGAACTAATATGTGCTTTGGTTTATTGCAGTAGCATACCGTAATTGAGAGGTAGCACATTTTCGACCCCAGTCCAAAATTGTTGCCGTGGCGCTGTATCTTGTAGTCACTTCCTTATATTTTCAATTAGTTGCTGGGGATTTGGATGGCACTGTAGATTGACTGGGAGTTGGGCAAGCAGGGGCTTATAAGTGGCCTGTTTCTTAATAAATTACAACTTCAGAGCACATGCGAATAATAGGCATTTACTCTCAACCACACGGAATAACAACAATCTTATCTCAGAATTGGGCAACAGTAAGATACACTGGAACATTCTCTAAAATATTTCCATACTATATGTAGGTAAAAACAAACGATACTGCTTATGCCCACAAAGATTTTACGAAAGGACATCTAAATTTAACGACAAAAGGAAGGCGCCTTCCTGTAAATAACTTCAGAAGAGCACACAAATATTAAACAGCTGCCTGTAAATAACTTGATAAGAGCAATAAAATGATAAAAGCAGACTGACTTATTGTAATTAGCTACAATCCACTAGTGCCAGCCTTAACCACATCCTAGAGAAATCACGAAAGAACAATACAACCACATGGAATTAAATCACTGTGCCAACAGCAAGAAAAACGGAGTACAACAACTTTCGCCAAAGGCTAACTTTGTACAACTTTCCTGCGTTTCCAAAATCACAATCAGAATGTCACACTACATGACACCACAATCCCCTATGCAAATAAACTAAAAAACAGTTTTACCACAATCAAATTCCTCACGGCCTCTCTGTGTATCTTTACAGTTAAACCGAACGAATCCATTTTATTTTATCTCGTACAGTAATGTAGACTGTCAAACTATGACAAATACCAGTGCTTGACAGTAGGAAGCACTGTACACAGAAGCACCAATCACTTTCTGCTCTGCTCTGCCTCGCTGTAACCAGACTCTCCACCGTCCTTCCACTTAGTCTATGATCCACCGCTTTCATCTGCACGACGCTACCCGAGACTTATGACCTGATCATCTCATCAAACAGCTGTTTGGTTTTTACGCCGTGTCCTAAATGCAATTATTTACTCTCAAATCTGGATTTGGTTAACGTTTCAACGTTTCACTCAGTCTTAGAAGTCATATTCATATTCACCCTTTCTCATACACAACTTATATTTTGTTCGGCGCCTTCTGAACTTCCGTTTCAAGGCTAATGCGAATTTGAGCTTCATCACCAGTAACACCATCACAATAATTTTCATTAGACATCAAAATAATATCAATGTTAACATTATTATTTGCAACAACATTATCAAGGACCAGACGGCCCACCTAACTATTCGACGGAGAAGGCAGAGCTTATGGCCACAACATTTGCATCGTCTTTCATACCGAATCTGACTCCTCCAGATCCAGTATTCACACTTGAAACGGACCAGAATGTTACACGACTTGTAGCCAAGCTCTCGATCGACGACGCACTAGTACAAATTACATTGCGTATCATGTATACCAATGCTAGGAAAGCCCCTGGGCCTGATGGATTCAAAACCGTGTCCTTCTGGAAATCACGGAAAGAGCCGTAGAATAACTTGCACACATAACAAATGCCATCCTAAAACACCAACTCTTCCCTGACTTTTGGAAGGTGGCTAAGGTATTGATGTTCAGGAAGCCAGGGAAAGACCACTCCCTCCCACAAAATTACCGACCCATCAGTCTGCTGTGCTCGCTCAGCACGATTGTAGAGAAGGTAATACTAAAACGCATCACTAGGCACTGCATCGCAAACGACACACTAAGACCGCAGCAAGTCAGCTTTGGGTATCACCACTCAACAACACGACAACTCCTCCGCGTAGTCGAACATATAACACATGGCTACAACATGAGCAAAGTCACGGGGGGCCGTGTTCCTGGACTTCGAAAAAGTTTTCGACCGTCTGTGGCACAACAGCCTTAAACGCAAACCAAGCGGTTTCCCGAACAGACCCGTACGTCTCCTACACTCTTATCTCACGAACAGATGTTTTAACACTGACGTGCAGGGCAAACAATCGACAACATCACCCTACACAGTGCAACTGATATATGACCTATCGGACACAAAACGATGAAGAACCTATCTGTTACAGGTATTCTCACATTGATGGAGAGATCAACACCGGCACCTAACGCACACGCCGCTTAACAGCACCGCACGAGGTCAAAGGCATCGACCTGCATGATACCCTCTACTAAAAAAGCCTATCCATGCATGACCCTTGCAGGCAGCAAGACATCCGCTACTGCTCTTACTAACCACCTAACTATCGCAGACATTTTCTTCCCTTGGCTCTTGCCTTGGCATTTTTTTCCCCTCTGCACTTCAAACCGGTAGCCTACGTTCGACTTTCGTACATTTGAGAAAAAAAGAAAAAGAAGTATGGGGAATCATTCCAGAGACGACACGGTCCGCAAATGCGTAAATATACTGACATAATCGACTTTGATAAGGGTGATATTACGATTACCTATATCCCGTGAACGAGTATATTGGAAACGGCGTAGCTGATCGAATGTTAAAGTGCTACTGTCGTGAGCATCTATGGAAAACGACCGAACGACAGTGAAACTGGCACAATTGGTTGGGCGTCCGCAACTTTTCACAGAACATGGGATTTGGAGGCTTGACTGCTCTCCAATGCAGGATAGATGGGGATGGCGACCTGTGGCATCTCTGTCGGAAGAGAAAATGCTAGTGCACGCATAAGCTTTACAGAGCACACCGTTCATTGTAGATTGTGGAAAGCAGCAGACGAGCCCTACGTATCCGCATGTTGGCCCAACAACATCGCCAGTTACGACTGCAGTGGCCACGGGATCGCCAAGATTGGATCGCGGATCAATGGAACGGTATCTCTTCGTCGATGAATTACATTTTTGGTACACCAGGCTGACAGTCATCTGCACAGACGCAGTCATCCACGCCAACAGCCGTTCCAGATGTGCATAGCGCCTAGCAATCAGGCTGCTGGTAGAAGTATTCCGCCATGGGAGACATTCTGCTCCGCTCACATGGGACCTGCGGTAGTAATCGGAGATACGATGACGGCTGTGGATCACCTGCACCCCTTCATGCTTGATGCCAGTGATCTCATCTTTCAGCAGGTTAATTTTCCGTGTCTCAAAACCAAAATCGTGCTAGAGTGATTTGAGGAGCGTGATAGTGTACTGAGTATGATGTCTTGGCCACGAAATTGTTTTAATGTGAATCCGGTGGAACCCATTTGGGTCGCGATCTGGCGGAATCACCACGTGCACAAATCGGCAGCCAGCTGTTTATTGAGGAAATTATGTGACTTGCACTAGGATGTCTGGTGCGACATACCTCCACAAACACAACGACAAACTGTTAAATCCGTGACAAGCCGAGTCAGAGACGTACTGCGTTCCAAAGACGGACCGACAAGTTATTAAGCAAGTGGTCATAAAGTTTTGGCTCGTTACTGTAATCCACCAATGATAGTTAATAGCTGATACTTACCTGAGATTCCCTGGCGATAAGTCCTTTCAGCCACTCATTACCTTCTGTACTTACAGTTTTTGTTGAGGTATACAATAATATTTTTTGCTTAGCTTGGTTTCCACTTCCCTTGCGATATCAGCAAAAGTGCATCTAGAATAACAGGAAAAACACTGTATGCAGACATAAAAAATTATTTTTCCTGTCATAGTTGTTGTTGTGGTCTTCAGTCCTGAGACTGGTTTGTTGCAGCTCTCCATGCTACTCTATCCTGTGCAAGCTTTTTCCTCTCCCAGTACCTACTGCAACCTACATCCTTCTGAATCTGCTTAGTGTATTCATCTCTTGGTCTCCCTCTACGATTTTTACCCTCCACGCTGCCCTCCAATACTAAATTGGTGATCCCTTGATGCCGCAGAACATGTCCTACCAACCGATCCCTTCTTCTGGTCAAGTTGTGCCACAAACTTCTCTTCTCCCCAATCCTATTCAATACTTCCTCATTAGTTATGCGATCTACCCATCTAATCTTCAGCATTCTTCTGTAGCACCACATTTCGAAAGCTTCTATTCTCTTCTTGTCCAAACTATTTATCGTCCATGATTCACTTCCATACATAGAAGAAGAAGTAATATGTGCTACTACTCACGTAGCTGACTCTCGGCGAATGTCGTCATCTTACATGTGCTCTGAGGACAAAAAGATGGTCTCGTTACTTTCGGTACTTCATCCACAATCTGCTCGTAACCCCACGACCTCTGAGTGGAAAACGGCGTTAGTTCGCTGTCGATGGCATGTATGCGGTCATCAACAATACCACCGAAACTGCAACAGATCTGGGTAGAGAAAGGTGTCGTAGGTGCTTGTTGTGATACAACGTTATCGATCACCTACAGGAAACAGAGGAACGTTGCATGCAAACGAAAAAAAAAAACAAGCAAATACAAATATACAACGTTCGCCTTCATGTAACTCATTCGTGAGAAATGAAATTGCCACATCGTCAAAAAGCGGTGATGGTAAGCTGTCAACGCCTGAAAAAAAAAACTTATTATCAGTGCCACTGCCATCAGGCTTCACAGAAAGTTTCCCGACTGGTAAGACGGAAATGAGACGGGGCCGTTCTTCGCTGATATGTATACACAGGCGGTACACGTGTCTAGTTACAGGTACATGTGTACGGAGAGAGAGAAACTGTCACACAGGATGCTGCGTTCGTGGGAACCTTACAGATTGCTGACATTCGTACTTTTCGTGGGAGCAGGAAGCGCACCTATAGTCTCGTCTACATGTACCACTAACTTCCTACTTTTAGTGAGAGCGAAAGTGGATTGCAGTTCACACGTAGGTCAACGCACCCTGTCATACTTCTTAGTGACACTACACAGTACTTGTAATCCAATACGCCTTTGCGTATTGGCGAGTGATATTAAGCAAACGTTTGTGGTACAGTGGTAACAGTATAGGCGATTTGGCGTGACCTTACCAAGGTCCCGGCCTTGGGTCTCTTGGAACAATGCTGATGCCAGCAAGTGCATCAGCGACAGCTTTATCTGCTCAAGACAGGTCTTCGTATTCATCTCCAAGAGCAGTGAAAACACTCAAAGTTAAATACTTACCTGAAAAGTGTAAGTGAGCTGCGGAAACAGTAGGAAGTGAATAAATATAAACTATGCTTTTTTAGAAAAAGCTGTTTCATTTCTTGGTAAGACGGTTCAACAATCTTTGTACGTATTCTGAAGTGTTCCCAAACGTATGTTATCTGTATTTCCTGTGTAGATGCTTGAGGACAGTACAGCCTTGTGTTTCCAGATTCTGGATAGGAGCACATTTGTAAATCTCTGAAATCGAAGACATCTTCTCACTGCCTTTGACGTAAATGATGCTGTCCTTAGGATCATACATTCGAGTCGATGATATAATACCTTCATAAGCCACTCCATTACCACGGTGGTTTGTGCGGTTACACCATGTCAACCAAGCCGATGTTTCTCAAGTTATAGCAGCTGCAAGCAGCTAAACGGTTTGGGCCAAGCATCGATTATGGAATACCTCGTTAGTACTTGTCTGGCTTCGGAGAATGCATCGGATAGAACGTCTTTGAACACAAATTGTCCGCTCTCATCCTAATACTCCCGTGTTTGTGTGACGATATTCGCTCTTTCACGTATAGTTGTGTGATACTCCACATTCTGTGTAATACCTCTACATTATTACACTTTGTACAATTCCTGTTAGCGGCGAGTAGTTCATGAGATGATCATGTAGTATTAACACTTACGTTGCAGTGACCATACGGAAATTTTACGATAATTCGTTCCCTGCTTTGACTAGTCCATCAACTCCTTTTTTTCTCTTTTTTAGTCATAGGTCTGACAGGTCTCTTGTTGCCCGAGGGCCCAAAACTAATTCCTTTCCTGTGACAACCTTTTCATCTAAGAGTAACAATTGCAACATAAGAATTATTTGCTGCGTGTATTCCAATCTCTCATTGTTTCTTCGATATACACATTGAACAGAATGGGCGATAGACTACATAGCTGCCTGATGCTCTTTCTACTCGGAGCCCTTCGACCCTCATCTTTCAGTCTTCCTGTTCTATCTATGTTCACGTACATTAATATAGTACACCTCTTTGCCTATATCTTACCAACACTTTTCCCCGAGTTTCGCCATATCAGCGCACACTCCGCTGCAGAGTGAAAGTCTCATTCTGGAAACATCCCCCAGGCTGTGACTAAGCCATGTCTCCGCAATATCCTTTCTTTCGGGAGTGCTAGTTCTGCAAGTTTCGTAGGAGAGCCTCTGTAAAGTTTTGAAAGTAGGAGAAGAGGTACTGGCAGAAGTAAAGCTGTGAGGACGGTATGTGAGTCGTGCTTGGGTAGCCCCGATGGTAGAGCACTTCCCTGCGAAAGGCAAAAGTCCCGAGTTTGTGTCTCGGTCAGGTACACAGTTTTAATCTGCCAGGAAGTTTGATTTTTCCCCGAGATTCGAAATTCTTGCGCCATTTCACATTTTCCACCGCTTTTTACGGGTGTCAAATCGCATGAACGTTTCTTAATTTTTCTTTAGTCACGTTTACATTATTAGCCGCAACGTCAGAACTACACCTCTGGGGCCTTTACCTTTCCTAATTTTGAACTGTTTATCATCTAACAAACACCAAATTTTCTTACCATTGTACTGTATATTATTTTTGCCTGCAAAGTGGATGCATGAGCTGATACTGCGATACTTGGCACATTTGACTGCTCTTGCTGTCTTTGGAGTTGTGTGGATGATGTTTTCAGAAAGTGAGGTGGTATATCGCCAGCGTAATAAGTTCTACACACCGCTGTGAATAGTCGTTTTGTTGTTGCTTCCCCAATGGTTATAGAAATTGTTGTCTGTTTTTTCCGCCTTATTTGATGATACGTTGTCCAAAGCTTTGTTGTAAATTCTGATTCTCATTTTGAATATTCTGTCTCTTCTCTATCGACTTCTGTTTCGTCTTTCATCTCGTCATCAGACAGTACTCCCCGTCACAGCGGCCTTCAATGGAGGACTCTTTCCACCAACCCGCTCTCTCCTCTGCACTTAATGGCGGAATTTCCATTGCACACATAATGCCACCGTTCGTGCCTTTAGTTTCACGAAAGGTTGTGTTAATTTTCTTTAAGCTCACTCACTCATTCCGACAATGATTGATTTTTGGTTTCTTCACATTTCTCATGCAGCACTTCCACCTTAGCTTCCCTACATTTTCTATTAGTTCATCCATAAGTGACTTTTTTTACTGTATTCCTGAATTTCCTGAGTCATTTCGTACTTACTTCTTCCCTCTAAGAGACGTATTTCTTCTGTTACTCATGATTTCTTCGCAGTTACCTTCCTTGTACCTACGTGTTTTCTTTCAAAATCCGTGATCGCCCTTTTTAGAAATGTACATTCCTCTTCCACTGAACTGCCTACTGAACTATTCATTACTGCAGTGTCCATAATAGACTCAGAGAACTACAAGTGTATCTCTTGATTGCTCTGTACTCCACAATTCCACCTCCTTCGTCACTAATTTTTCTGAACTAGTCTCTTAAACTTCTGCCTACTGTACATCACTACTTCAGTGCGATCTGGGTCCATATTAGCCCCTGATTACCCCTTATAATCCCATGTATGGGTGCAGAACATTTGCCTGACCATGGTATAATCCACCTGGTATATTCCCATATTTCGCTACCTTTTCCAAGTATTCCTCTCCCTCTTCTGGTTCTTGAAGAGGGTAATCACTATTACTAGCAGAAATTTGTTGCAGAACTAAATTAGTCTTACTCCTCTCTCATACCTATTTCCAAGGCTATGTCCTTAGTAACCCTTTCCTCTACTCCTTCCCCTACAACCGTATTCGAATGCGAAATCACTATTAGATTTTTATGTCCCTCTACATACTGTATTACCTGATCAATATCCTCATACACCCTCTCCATTCCTTGATCTTCTGCTTGCGACAACGATATATGTGCCTGAAATGTTGTTATCCGTGTGGGTTCGTTTTCTATTCCGATAATCAAAACCCTATCACTGAAATGTTTACAGTAACGAACTCTCTGCCCTTCCTTCCTTTCCATAACAGATCCTACTCCAATTTTCTGCTGATATTACCCTATACTCGTCTGACAAGAAATGCTTGTCGTCTTCCATTCCACTACACTGGCAGCGCGGTATGTAGCTTGAGCGTCAACATTTCCGTGTTCAGATTTTATAACTTCTCTATTACATTCAGTCTTGTATCATTCTATACCCGAGTTCGTAGAATGTTACCCTTTCATAGGTGTTCAGTCATTTTATCATGGACACTTCCCCCTAGGCAGTCGACTCCCTGAAATCCGAATGGGGGTCCAGTCTGGATTCATTTGCTAATGTTGTGATCATAATGACAACTTTTCAACTGCAGACCACAAGACCTGAGTGCACACATCATGCATATTTAATGCTGTGGTTTCCATGCCTTCTTCATCTTCGTGCCGTTGGTTATAGAAGATATTTCCGTCTTTTAGTAACAGTTTCCCACCTCCAGAGCAGAGAGAGTACCTTGAACCTCTTCGTCGGCAGATCTGTGCTGAATTCGTATGCTGGAAGTCTTCAGTCGCCATTGCTAATGATTTTTATTCAAAATTTAAGCAGTGGTGATACTCGAACGCTGGACTCAAGGCGTTTCCTTTACTAGCCAAATATGCTTTCGCTAGGCCATGGGTGGAAGTTATTTAAACGGATGTGACATAACTGTGGATCGACAGTCATCCTCATTCTCGTTATATGATATTCATTTCTGTTCCAGTAAAGTTGCAAGCTGTCATATGAAAAAAAGGAAACAAATTTGCACTGTTTACAGTTGTCAATTTCGCTCAAATCCTTTTAGAGGTTCGCTTTCCTGTCTGTTTGTAGCTGTAGAATCACAGGGAGAGGCACTGCTAGCTGAAAAGAAGTCTTAATCAACCATGCCTGCCGAGATGGTTGCGGAAGGATGGTAACTGTGGTACTTTGCAAAGAAATTTATCCAGCACAATTTTATGTCCCTCTTCTCCTTATCCTAGAACGTGCAAGCTACGATCAGTTTCACTTCGAAATAGAATCTGCTCTTGGTTAGTGTTCATAATAACAAGATAAGTATCTTAAAAGTATCCGATTTATATTTCGAGTGGAATGTACGCACCGAAGATGTTACCTATCGATCCATATATGAACTTTCCACCATTTTTGGAGCATTCAGACATGATGTCGATGCAGAGACATATGACTCGAGCGTCTGTATAGTACTAACGTTTGTGGTGCAGTCTATTTCAGTTCCATTAAGATCGTACCTTATTTCTTGTAACAGGGAAGTGAATACTTTGCATGTAAGGTGCATTGTTCCTCACGTTGCCCTTTCCACGCATAGAAAGATCTTTGTTGGAAGTGTCCGGCCATCTTGGTGTTTAATAACAATTCGTATCTAACCATTATCGTTAAACATTGCTGGGGCAAACGTTTTGTGCGGAAACTATTCTTGACTAATGATATGCTTCTCATTTTGAACCGGAGTTTTTAAATAAAGTGGTATCATTGTAAGGTTTCAACCCTATTGATTTAGAAAACTTGAGCTTCTTATGTTTTTCACATTTTGCAAAGGAACGTTGTGCTAAGGACTTTGGGACCGAACTCCTGAGGTCATTGGTTCCTAGGCTTACGCACTATTTAATCTAACTTAAACTAACTTACACTAATGACAACACATACATCGATGCCCAAGGGATGGCTCGAAAAGTGACAAGACACCTTAGACCGCACAGCTACTCTGCCCGGTTCACATTCTGCTTCCGCTGGCAAGTGGTCTCCTGATGGCTGGGTTTGCCGTAATTATATTTAATACCCGCAATTATGCTTCAGATGAAGATGTACTACAATGCCCCAACCGAGAAATCGCCTCTTTTTGCGTTCTTTTGTATAATGGTCAGCTCGATATGGTCTATTGTCTGATCAGTCACTGTGAGATATATTGGTTTACTTGGAATCTCTACAACTTTTTAACCAAGACCAAACTGAGGAACAGCTGCTTATAAATTGTGGACTCACCTGCCGTTATGATACGAATTACTCACGATATTACACTTTACAGGAGTCATACTGACTGGCACTATGTCAATGGGCTGATTCTACAGGTATATTTTACTAGTATTATGCTCCCGCACTTGTCTCTTCGAGGAACCAATACCGATAATATTGAACCCTCACGCGTAAAGTCACTGTCTTTCAGTTGATTTTGTCTCCATTTTAAACAAGTTAACATTTGCATTTAACTCAAATCCTTCTACAAATCGTTCTATGTCCATTTAAATGGTCAGTGATATTGAAGCCAGTAAGTATTAACGCCATTTCCTCACTTTCTAGATCTGGTTTATTATTTGCCACAGAGACATAAGCTTCGCTACTGTATGTTATTAGAGCGGTAATGCAACCCCATTGCTTAGATCTATTGCAGAATGGTAAATCACTTTTGATGTAGACGATGTTATTCTTCAGTTACAGTAAACGACAGAAGATCTTGACCTCAACTGATGCGGTAACACGCATACTGTTTGTTTTTACGTAATTCTCTGGAGGAGCGTTGTATAGAAATGTCCCTAGAGATATGAATTCAGCTATTGGTAGTGTCAAAAATTGTCTGTGCGAATGTATCCCTTATACACACACTACAAAGTTTTGGTTTTTTGAGTTTTCTGGCGAGTTTCAGCAGACCTATACTAGTAAGCAGTTTGTCCAGTAATATTGCTACGAGATATTCATATACAGCCCAAAATTTTTGCTTATGGTTTTAAATGTGGTCCTTTACCAATACCGATGGCCTCCATGGCCATATTATGACTTTTGGAACCTTATAGCTGCTTCCCTGCGCTATTTGCATTCTTTCTGGCATCAGTTGCGGCACCTGGACTCCGGGTAAGAACCAATAGCTGACAGCCCAACAGATGCAGGTATTGGACCCGGAATTATTACACTAGATGTCTTAGGTGTAGTAAAATTCCTAGCCGCTTTAACACGCCTTTTTCTTCCTCCTTTCTGCCACAGAGCGCATTTCGCCATTGCCAGTGCTGACTGGATGAAGTTTTTTTAAACATCCTGTAGTTTTTATCTTCTTCTTTAGTGTGCCATCTGCTTCATTCATAATCTGCTTGAAGACTATTCCAGGAACCAGTTTCAGTTTGGCACACACTGCGTTATCGACAGCAAAAACAAGAAGAATTGTACTTTACCTGTGTGCTTTTCTTTGAGGTGTTTCCTAGCTTAATCAGGTAATATTTGATCTGCAATACAACGGTCTGTCTTGTACTGTTAGAGATATCCTGTTTCTTTAAAACACCATATAGGACGTTAACTCCCTTAATGTCACGAACAAGACACATTTTCGTTTCCGTTACAGATCCAGAAGAATTGTATCCACGGATGTGAAGTTCGACTAGGGGATTAATTAGAATACCGCTCCAACCTCTATTGATATTTTTCCTGGTACTCATGTCATGACACTGGGTGAATTGTTGATTCCATGGAAAATTGGAAGCGTTCACTCACCTGTTGTGCTTCAATGAGAAGCCGAACCACTTCACTGAAACCTTGCTCCCACGATGTCTTATGACCCGTTTTGGGAAAACATTTAGTTACGAGAATTTCTGTACCTCCTCTTTGTAAAAATTTCCCGCAATTTGTTCACCATCATTATTGTTTAAGATGTATGTTCACGAGTTTGTGTTCCGCACCTTGCAAACAGTACATATCTCCACAGACCAGTTCGGTAAGTTACATATCTCAAATGCAGTATTTTATTTCAAATACTTGCCAAATCCTCTTCCTTAAACTTCTGCTCTGACAGATCCACTATGTTAATACCACTGTATAATGTATTTAGGAGCCTATCAGGATTGATGGCCGGCCGGAGTGGCCACCCGCTGCCATCACAAGGGGTGTTGGAGCGGCAAGGTTGGTGGTGGGGGGTGGGGGGAAACCTTCCATCCCCTTCCCCCCCCCCTTAGGCTTTCCCGGAATTATAAAGAAGTACTTACGCTGTTGTCAGTGAAATATAACAAGCTCAGTTGCTTCAGCAGTAATCTTAAACCACGGAAAAGAATTTGCTGATCCTGAAGTCAGTAATATTCTTAATGAACGTACACTGCTCAGATACTGTGGAGAAGTGGGATATTTCCGACAAAATTCATGTAGTACAGTGTGATACGACAGCAAACAATAGTGACAGAATAACTGGTGAATGAATGAAGGTAAGAAAAGGTTGTGTAACCTTGATCTGTCGTAGCTCCCTTTTCAAATCCCTTTTTCGTGTACCATGAGCTGGGATTCGCAACAGCTGATTGCTAAAGGCCGTTTCTACTTACAAGACATATCGCTTTCAAAATCAGATTCATGTATTTCGCTGAGAAAATAACTCTTTAAGTAGCAAGTTTAGTTTCCTTTCTTCATCACAAACAGTTTAAATCCCTTATGATTTTCCATTCTTTGGTGGACTAAAAATATATCACAATTCTGATCTGGAAATTAGTAAACTTCAAGCAAAAGGTTTTCCAGGAGTCGTTGATATACAATTCCTGAATGCATGACTATACTAGTTTGATGTTGATGTTCCAACAGTATTTCTCCCCATACAAACATGGAGTTTTCATCTGTTGTACCTATCGGTACTAAAGCTTTCTTCTTGACGTACCCATCACCACCGAATTGTCCTAGCTACGAAAGTGTAAATGGGAAAAATCAGATAACAGTTATATTCTTAAAGATATTACAAACCATCCAGTCTTACAAGAAATTACTTGTGCTACTCACCAGCTGCCGATACACGCACGAACACCAGCGGGAGAGGAGGTAACTCTTTCCTACCTAGAGAGAAATAGGCCTCTGTGTAACGTCTACGAGGTGTAAGTTTGACCTCTCCTGAAGAAAGTGCTGCGAGAATCTTTCTGATGGTCGATTTAGATTCTAATAAGGAGACGTTTCGCTCCGTTAACTCCTGACCTATGCTCGAAGTAACTGACACTGTAATACTCTGTTTGACAAATTAATTAAATTACCTAGATGACATGGACGGACGTAATTGTAACTTCATATCGGGAGACACCATCGGCGGATGTATGTGGGTAAACGATTTACAGTTGCAGTTCTCTGTGATATGTAGAGCGGCCAGCAGATTGCAGTAGCGCTGTTCGTGTTTAGTGTTGTCAAGAGCCCTGCCAGGATATATATATGCGACGTGAACACTAAATTCTATCAGTCCCTCCAGATCCTTGAGTGTCATGCACTCCGCCTTGCCTTCTGTATCCGCCTCCCGTCCCCCACGCGGATCCTCTATGATCTCATTCCTTTCTCCCATCTGCTCCTATTCCTCGAACATATCCGCATCCTCTACACCTCCCGCCGTCTTGAACCCCCTCACCCCCTGGTTGCTCCTCTCCTCTCCCATCCCCGCCCCCTGCCACGTCTTCACCGTTGTGTCCCCCCTACCCTCCATCTCTACACCCTCCATCTCCTTTCCCAAGGTGGCTTCCGTCAACTCCCCCTCCCGGATGATGCCCTCTCTCCCTCCATTTATCCTTCCTATCAACTCTGATCCTCAATCCCCCTCCTTTCCTCTGTCCTTTCCCTGGGCTCCCTCTTCCCCCCACCCTTCCGTCCTGTTTTCTCCCCACTAAACCTCTCCCTACCTCCCTTCTCCCCCCCAGTCCTTTTGTATTCCCCTCCTCTGCCTACCCCACTCCCTGTCGCGTCTGCCCCCCACCCCTCTTATGGGTCCTCATCCTCCTTCAGCTCCTTTCCCGGCTCCCCCCTTCGCTTTTACTCTCCTTTCCCCCCTTTTTTGTTTTCCCATCTTCTGTCCAGTTTCCCCCCACCTGCTCTCGACTGTGGTGTCACATTTGCCAACTTTTTAGTGCAGTGTTCCAGTGACTATTCAGTGTTGTTTGTCTTTCTCGTGTTGCGAACAGAAACCATGCTGTCGCTAGGTGTGAATTTTATTTCCTTTGCGAACAGAATCCAGACTGTCGCCGTGTTTTTTTAATTGTCTATTGTTTTCCCTGTCTGCTTTGTATGTATTTTTATTAGCGTCATCATCCCTGTGTTGTTGTTTTAAGTTCCACGATTTCTTTTCGCCTTGTTACTCTCTAAGTCTCCGATTTTATCGCCTGTTTTTTATTATTTGTTCTATTGATCTTTGTCACAAAATCTGTCGGCTGAAGAGCGGCATACTAAGCTGCTGCCAGGCCGCCCCCTTCGGGGGGAATTGAAATTCAATAAATGAAAAAAAAAAGTATCAGGTATGGAGTGATCACAGTGAAGACATGTCGCTTACTCGTGTGAGACGGGTTATGTGCACCTGACGGGTACACCACGGTCCTCTAGAGTTGTCTAAATTTAATACTCAGACAACTGTACAGTGGTGCCATGATAAAATAGCACAGTACAAGTGTCTCTATAAACCGCTTGCATGATGTCGTGGTACTCTCGTTACAAGCAAGATCGTTATATTTGTTCTGTATATAACTTGTCTGGTGACCAAGTCGAAGGTCAATTCGGTCCCAGTGCCAACATACACATCAAGGAACTGTCAAGTTGTGGGCCAGCTTGAATGAGAAGAAGATACGACTGTTTTTGGCACCATTCAAAACTGAATGGGTGTGCATCGTGGCCAGTGGGGGAGCAGTGTAATAATAACAAGTGAGCTGTTATTGCCAAACTCTTTAAAAATTTCACTCGACATTGTTATCACCGAAACAGAATAATATAACAGTTCAACTCATGAAGCTCCATTTTGTTTCCCTCCCACCCTTTCATATTTTGGTCATTTCGGTATTTGTGGTGGCAAGTGTCTTGCAGACATTCTGAGCGTCGTTGTCGAGACCTGATGTCCGAACTTCTGTTGTGTTGATGTACTAAAAACCACTTTCCATGTCTATAAACTGTCGCCAATCCTTGAATAATCACATTTTTATTCGCGTTTGTCTGTGTTTGATTTCCTCATAGTGCTATGACGGCCTCATAATGTTCGAGGTTCATACTCCACAATATTGAGTCCAAGTGTCATTTATGCGGCTTTTCGTGATAAATTCGGTTGTGAGGCTGCAGTCTCCTCGTAAAGAAAATGTCAACATCTACATTTGAATATAAACTCCGCAATCCACTACACAGAACCTAATGGACGGTACATCACATCGAAAATATTGCTTCTGCTTTCTGTTCCATTCGCATATTGAGATTGGGGTAATGGCACTCTACATGTTCCTGTGCGTGTCCTCATCTCTCTTATACCCATGATAACTACTCGGGTTTTAAGCTACTGACATCCGAAATTCGTACAGATTGTCTTAACTTACTTAAAAATAATGTGCAAGAACTACGTTGTCTGACTTCCAAACAAGATCGTTTAAGTTACTCGAGCATTTGTGTTCCTTTTTTGTATGGGCTGTACGGAGATTTTACGATGCTAGCAGTGCGTCTCTGAATATGTATGATTTATAGTACTAAGGAATGGGATACAGCCCGCCAGCTTTGAAAAGGGTGCCTCAAGTTACCACAGATGATGTAGTGCGAAGACATAGACGAATGTTGACAAAAAAAGGAATGTATTACAGAAAAGAAAGATCGTTGATATATACCAGGTATATCCCTATTTCGAACATAATCATACAAATATCTCTTTTCTCGCAGTGCACTGTCATAGTATTCTCTCTAGTCCAACACAAGGATAGAACACAAATGTAACCGAAAGCAAAAAAAATGCAGCCTACGTAACTGTGGTATGGAATATCTTAGTTGACATACACTCCTGGAAATGGAAAAAAGAACACATTGACACCGATGTGTCAGACCCACCATACTTGCTCCGGACACTGCGAGAGGGCTGTACAAGCAATGATCACACGCACGGCACAGCAGACACACCAGGAACCGCGGTGTTGGCCGTCGAATGGCGCTAGCTGCGCAGCATTTGTGCACCGCCGCCGTCAGTGTCAGCCAGTTTGCCGTGGCATACGGAGCTCCATCGCAGTCTTTAACACTGGTAGCATGCCGCGACAGCGTGGACGTGAACCGTATGTGCACTTGACGGACTTTGAGCGAGGGCGTATAGTGGGCATGCGGGAGGCCGGGTGGACGTACCGCCGAATTGCTCAACACGTGGGGCGTGAGGTCTCCACAGTACATCGATGTTGTCGCCAGTGGTCGGCGGAAGGTGCACGTGCCCGTCGACCTGGGACCGGACCGCAGCGACGCACGGATGCACGCCAAGACCGTAGGATCCTACGCAGTGCCGTAGGGGACCGCACCGCCACTTCCCAGCAAATTAGGGACACTGTTGCTCCTGGGGTATCGGCGAGGACCATTCGCAACCGGCTCCATGAAGCTGGGCTACGGTCCCGCACACCGTTAGGCCGTCTTCCGCTCACGCCCCAACATCGTGCAGCCCGCCTCCAGTGGTGTCGCGACAGGCGTGAATGGAGGGACGAATGGAGACGTGTCGTCTTCAGCGATGAGAGTCGCTTCTGCCTTGGTGCCAATGATGGTCGTATGCGTGTTTGGCGCCGTGCAGGTGAGCGCCACAATCAGGACTACATACGACCGAGGCACACAGGGCCAACACCCGGCATCATGGTGTGGGGAGCGATCTCCTACACTGGCCGTACACCACTGGTGATCGTCGAGGGGACACTGAATAGTGCACGGTACATCCAAACCGTCATCAAACCCATCGTTCTACCATTCCTAGACCGGCAAGGGAACTTGCTGTTCCAACAGGACAATGCACGTCCGCATGTATCCCGTGCCACCCAACGTGCTCTAGAAGGTGTAAGTCAACTACCCTGGCCAGCAAGATCTCCGGATCTGTCCCCCATTGAGCATGTTTGGGACTGGATGAAGCGTCGTCTCACGCGGTCTGCACGTCCAGCACGAACGCTGGTCCAACTGAGGCGCCAGGTGGAAACGGCTTGGCAAGCCGTTCCACAGGACTACATCCAGCATCTCTACGATCGTCTCCATGGGAGAATAGCAGCCTGCATTGCTGCGAAAGGTGGATATACACTGTACTAGTGCCGACATTGTGCATGCTCTGTTGCCTGTGTCTATGTGCCTGTGGTTCTGTCAGTGTGATCATGTGATGTAACTGACCCCAGGAATGTGTCAATAAAGTTTCCCCTTCCTGGGACAATGAATTCACGGTGTTCTTATTTCAATTTCCAGGAGTGTATATAGGTTGTATCACATAGGACAAAAATTTTACGTATGTCGGTTTTCAACCTTCTCTAGTAATATTGCCAACTGAAGAATAGGGTACTGGGGCTAGAGAAAGATAAAAAAGCGACAAACGTAAATTTTGTATCCAAATCTTCAGCTGACCTGTATAGGTTAGTTGACCTATAAATGTCAGTTGACGAGTAGGGTACTGATACTAACGAATACGAAAAGGCTACAAACGTGACATTCGTATCTTGTACTTCTGTTGACCCACATGAAATAATACGTAGTGCTAGCGAAATTGGAAAAGCGACAAACGTAAAATTTTTATCGTGTGATTAAGAATGGGATTCTAGTATTAGCGAAGGCGGAAAAAGAAAACAGCCGGCCGGAATGGTCGAGCGGTTCTAGGCGTTACAGCCCGGAACTACGCGCCCGCTACGGTAGCAGGTTCGAGTCCTGCCTCGGGCATGGATGTGTGTGATGTCCTTAGGTTAGTTAGGTTTAAGTAGTCCTACGTTCTAGCGGACTGATGATCTCAGCAGTTAAGTCCCATAGTGCTCCGAGCTATTTGAACCATAAGGTGGCTCTGTTGTGCATTCAAAACATTGTCCCATGACAAAACGTGCTATGAATCAATGACAGACCCATTCATTACTCAGTGCTATTCAGAGACTTGCAGTATAATAGGTTGGTGCAGTACCCTTACAGTTTCGAAGAACTCACAGACGGCACCTTGTGTGTGGGGAAATACGTTGCAAACTCTCGCTGACGAAAAGTTGTACAGAGAACGATATCCTAAGAGCCATAGCCGGCCGCTACGAGTGTTCACTTTTCTCGATCAACGTATGTTATTAAACAAAAAAAAAAAAAAGAAACGAGAGACAAGAGAAAATGAGGATGACTCGTACACCCGATTTTGAAGTGGAGGTGCTGGAACATGTGCAGCGGACCCACTACGAGTACTCGTCGTATTACACGTGAAGTGGGCGCTGCACATGTTAGCGTGTTGCGAGTAGTCCACCAAAAATTACACCCATATCACCCACAACGTGTCCATGCAATGCTTGTGACTGACTTTACACCAAGGGTAATATTGTGTCAGTGGTGGCTCCAGCAATGGATTGATCGACCACGTTTCTACTAAATCCTGCTGTTTACTGATGAGTTCTCAATTGATCTTAATGATATTTCGAACAGCAGGAATGGCCACGTGTGCGATGAGGATTTCCTCACACTGTAATAGCGTCACACAGTCAAGTACGTTTTGCTGAGAATATCAGGAGGAGGAGGGGGGGGGGGGGAGCATTGTAAGCGACAATCTCTTTGGGCCATATCTTCAACCAGGTCGTCTGAATGGCCACCTGTACTTGAGGTTCTTCCAAAGACTTCTACCTGAGTAGTTCGAGGCCGCAGCCTTGGCTGTGTGTGAGAGGATGTGGGTGCTGCATGACAGAGCACGGCCTGACTTCAATTTGGATGTCCGGCGCCATTTCAGTGCTCTATATCCTGGTCGATGGATTGGAGGGGGAGGTCCTATTCCATGGCCTGCTAGGTCACCTGACCTAAATCCACTTGATTATTTCCAAAGGATCACTTCTGTGTGAGACCCCAGTGGATGAGGATATGCAATTAGTTGCCAGAATTGTAGCTGCCTGTGATATGATCGAAACGCGCCAGGGACATTTGTTTCGCTGCGTCAGAACTTGTTCGCCGATGTCATGACTTGGTTGAGGCTGATGGCCATGAGTTACAACACATTTTTTACATTACAGTACAAATGGTACATTCATTGTGTCAGTGATGGTATTTGCAGTTAACTGTAAATATTGTTAATGAAAATGTACATAGTAAAGTGATTTTATTTCTATTAACGCCATGTGTTGACTTCTCCGACCCAAGTTTCCGTGCCAAAAATTGTTCAGTGGAGCATCCTCTATGTCCTGTCCATTTTTGTACGCCCTTAGAGAAACACCCTGTATAGGCCAGTGGCAGAGTAGGTTACTGAAACTAGCGCAGGCAAAATAGCGACAAACGAAGAGTTTGTTTCCTGCACTTCAGTTGAACTGTATTTCAGTTAACCTGTACTTCAGTTAACCTATACAGACCAACTCAAATGAATAATATGATGCTAGTACTGGCAAAGGAGAAGTAAAGCGATAAACCTAAAATTTTCATCTTTTACTTGACTTGGCCTATTCAGGTGAACTTAAGAATAGGGTACAACACGCAGTATCCGTGGTCCAACCGAGGTGCCAATGCCATTTTACGTACATCGTTTTTTTTGGATTTGCTAGCACTAGTATTTTACTCTGTACTTGACATACATACTACAGGATACGAATCAACTGTAGAAGAAACAGCAGCTGGAACGACTCACTATCAGACAAAGGTACAGTACGAAATGATTTCTAGTGACCTTTTGCACCGAAATAATAGTGCTACCACATACTGTAATGCAGTAGTAGCGTGTAGGTGATTTCCTTTATAGGTATGTATACATAAGGCTTCAAAGAAACGAAAGATAGTCGTCCGCCTTCCCTAATGTTGAGCGATCTGTATGGTCACATTTCATTCTGCTATTGTACTACCCTAAATACACTCCTGGAAATGGAAAAAAGAACACATTGACACCGGTGTGTCAGACCCGCCATACTTGCTCCGGACACTGCGAGAGGGCTGTACAAGCAATGATCACACGCACGGCACAGCGGACACACCAAGAACCGCGGTGTTGGCCGTCAAATGGCGCTAGCTGCGCAGCATTTGTGCACCGCCGCCGTCAGTGTCAGCCAGTTTTCCGTGGCATACGGAGCTCCATCGCAGTCTTTAACACTGGTAGCATGCCGCGACAGCGTGGACGTGAACCGTATGTGCAGTTGACGGACTTTGAGCGAGGGCGTATAGTAGGCATGCGGGAGGCCGGGTGGACGTACCGCCGAATTGCTCAACACGTGGGGCGTGAGGTCTCCACAGTACATCGATGTTGTCGCCAGTGGTCGGCGGAAGGTGCACGTGCCCGTCGACCTGGGACCGGACCGCAGCGACGCACCGATGCACGCCAAGACCGTAGGATCCTACGCAGTGCCGTAGGGGACCGCACCGCCACTTCCCAGCAAATTAGGGACACTGTTGCTCCTGGGGTATCGGCGAGGACCATTCGCAACCGTCTCCATGAAGCTGGGCTACGGTCCCGCACACCGTTAGGCCGTCTTCCGCTCACGCCCCAACATCGTGCAGCCCGCCTCCAGTGGTGTCGCGACAGGCGTGAATGGAGGGACGAATGGAGACGTGTCGTCTTCAGCGATGAGAGTCGCTTCTGCCTTGGTGCCAATGATGGTCGTATGCGTGTTTGGCGCCGTGCAGGTGAGCGCCACAATCAGGACTGCATACGACCGAGGCACACAGGGCCAACACCCGGCATCATGGTGTGGGGAGAGATCTCCTACACTGGCCGTACACCACTGGTGATCGTCGAGGGGCACTGAATAGTGCACGGTACATCCAAACCGTCATCGAACCCATCGTTCTACCATTCCTAGACCGGCAAGGGAATTTGCTGTTCCAACAGGACAATGCACGTCCGCATGTATCCCGTGCCACCCAACGTGCTCTAGAAGGTGTAAGTCAACTACCCTGGCCAGCAAGATCTCCGGATCTGTCCCCCATTGAGCATGTTTGGGACTGGATGAAGCGTCGTCTCACGCGGTCTGCACGTCCAGCACGAACGCTGGTCCAACTGAGGCGCCAGGTGGAAATGGCATGGCAAGCCGTTCCACAGGACTACATCCAGCATCTCTACGATCGTCTGCATGGGAGAATAGCAGCCTGCATTGCTGCGAAAGGTGGATATACACTGTACTAGTGCCGACATTGTGCATGCTCTGTTGCCAGTGTCTATGTGCCTGTGGTTCTGTCAGTGTGATCATGTGATGTATCTGACCCCAGGAATGTGTCAATAAAGTTTCCCCTTCCTGGGACAATGAATTCACGGTGTTCTTATTTCAATTTCCAGGAGTGTATTTATCCCATGTGACGAGACGTGCCAATATGTTCAGATCTATTCTTGTATTCACAGGGAATCGTGTTATTTATCATTGTCATTGGCAAAATCACGTTTATCCATATTTAAAGAGAACGGTTATCCATTTTGCCAAAAATTTTCTGTACCTCTACAGGAACGTCGAACAACGGTACTTTTCTGGAAGGAAGAAAATCTTCAGCTAACATTCTTGTACTGCTTCTGATCCTATTTGATAAATAGTATTTGTATACTGAGACTGTCAGAGGTCTTACTACGCTTTCTTGGCGATCACTCGATGCGGCGTTTATTTCTGTGGAACTTTCGCCATCCAGTAGAACGTTCTACGCTGTGTTAGTCACGGCAAACACAACAAGTGTCTGGTGCGAGACTATTTGTTACCTATCACTTTACAATGTAATCTAGAAGCATCCTCATCCAATCCCGATAGCTACTTTTCTGTTTGTACAAAATGATTACGCGTCATTCACTTTCTTTTCTCATTTTAATGTTTTCTCGATCGTGTTTAATGTTTCGGCATTATTTCGATTTACGTGGACATATATACTGTATGTCTGGTTGAATTTGTATGTACATTTTGCACGTATATTCCTATGAATCTCAGAGTTAATGCCGTTTCAGAGCTCTTTTACAGCCTTAACGGCAAAACATGTACCAGTGGGACCGGTTGATGGACGCTTGGGACTTTTGCTCCCTTTCTTTGCGCGCCGTTTCCGAGCAAACGGATGGTAGTCTATAATCATGCATATGTGGCATTAAACTGGTAAGGTGAATAATGTGTGGAAATATTGAAGAAGGGCAAATAGAAATAACCAACAAGAACGACAAGTGCAACTCATAACACAGCATTCTGATTTATAATATCACACGTAATGATGGAACTATGATTCTAAATGCACAATGGAAGCCATCACATTTCCGTGTAGTATCTAAAATCAATTCGAAAGAAGATTGTGTTTCTTTTCTACTCACCTTTACAAGTCCATCCAATGAATCTGAGATTGAATGACTGATTAACTTCTCAAAATAATTTTGAGCCTATTGTATTATTTTACTACCTCAAACCGTCTCCGAAAAATCTTACATTATCAATAACGTAGACGCTTCTAGTGGTTTCATGTGCATATTTTCACACTTCTTACTCTCAGTAAGAAGTTTTCTTAGGACTCTCGCCCTGTTGTGATTTCAAACTTCATAACTGCGCACAACCGATACGCTGTCATTCTATTAGATTAACCTGTGAACTCAGGCCAATACTTGAAGTGATTATAGATCTTTCTTCGCAGATGTTCCGAAGGCTTTTCGGCGCGTTCTGTCTCCGCTTTAGGGGAGAGTCAGATGATGAATCTTTCGAAGATCTGATAGATGAAGATTTAATTGGAAAGCCAGAGGTGAGAACCATCGAGATTAACTGAAGAAATAGTAATCATTATTAGGAGTATGCATTTTCCTACTTATTTGGACACTTACCATACATTACATCACAAATTACTATAACGACTACTGAAAGTTGCAAGTCTATCTTGAGTAGTCTATGAACTGTCAATCATCGAACAACAGCTGACTTGACACGATCGTATAAGTGAGCTTCTAGAATCAATCAAAGGAAGAAACGACGGACTGCCTAGATATTCGTTTAATGATTACACAGTACCCAGCAGTCAGATAAAAACTGCTCTTCATTTCTGCACATAAATTCCAATAATCTGGAGCACAATAGATGTTATACACCATACTACTTATTGAAGTCACGTTTATTCACACGTACATTTTCATCAATATAGGAAAAGGAGTGAGAAGCGTTACGCTGTTAGTAGCATGTTAAACTTCAAGAGCTGGCAACAAACTTGATGAACTAATTCGCCGAGTACTTCACTTGGATCACTATACCACTTACAAAATATTTTCGATCTCGACACAAGGTAAAATACTATCAATATCCTCACTATATTACCGTCTGAAAACGAGTCCAACGATGAGCAGTTAAATCTCAACTTTTTGATACATGAACTGGAAGCTGCAAACCTGCCAAATTTGTTTACGTTAATATTTCAATAGTTTTATTTTATGCGTGAATAAACACCCAGGAAATATTATACTTTAGATAAACAGTAAAAAAAAGCATGTAACCACAACAGAATGAATTGCGACGGTGGAAATAAATCTCCCACAGAGGATGAGCGCCGCGCGGTGGCTGCTGCGCTCAGACGTGGACGAGTTGGTGTTGCTGGCAGCGCAGGCGGAGAAGACCCGGCCACCGCCTGCTGCTGTTGACGTAGACTGCGGCAAAGTCATCGGGAAGGTAAGCTAGCAGTGTGGCTGTCACTAAGGGTGGGTGCGACACACTACCAACAGTACAGGGGGCGAGGGGCGACGAGATTCCAGACCAAGCTCAGATATTACACATTGGTGAATCACGAAGCAACCCTCCCCCACCCCCTCGCTCTGTGCACCCCACTACCACAACCATCGCCCCATTTCAAGCTCATACATTGTTGCGAAGTGACGTTGATAAATAATCAAAGTAGAGGCGTTCTTCTAAATTACCGAAACACGAAGAATTATTACTCAGGACATTCACGGAACTGTTCAGTACATGAATCTTACATTTCTTACCGTTGTCATATAGCTGTAGATCGGTAGCTAGTGCCCAAGTTAGCATACTCCTTGGAAGGAGCTTACTTCTTACTGATTTTCTTTCCGGCGCAAACTTCAAAACCGACAATTCCGTGACACTACATGCCCATCCGCAAGATATTATCCTCTTCTAATGAAATATGGACTCATAGCTCCAATAATTTAGCTGAAATACGAATCCAAATCTCCCAGAGTATAAACGCCTAGGAAATTTGGTTTTATTATGCTATTTGATACTGAATTTTTTCACATTTGTCTCACGACTCATAGCATACTACTGGCAGACATCAAATGGTATCCTCAGCGCACAGGCTTCTTTCATAAAACATTCGCATTTTAAGAACAATCCAATGTTGCAGAAGACTAATTAGACTGTGAGATCTTGTCATCGTTGACGAAAACGTCTGAAGCATTTTTCTTTACTTTTATCACACAAAAAATCAGAACAACCACTGCTTATGTATACTTTTCGTGTCAAAATAACCTTAGAGAATCTTTGATACTATTGCTATGTGGGTAAATTAAAAGTAATAACGCAAAGAATTGTTTTGCTGTGCAGGTGAATGACACTTGGATAATTGTGACCACCACCGAGATCCATGATCCTCCAGCGACGGTGAATGACGAGGACATCCCGCCGATCACTCGCCGCCGCAGAGGGTGTCGGAGGTGCTGGGCGGAGAAAGTTGGGGCGAAGACCGTTGTGAGCCCACATGGTGGCCGGGCTCACCGCCTCACTACGCACTAAACGTATTTCAAGGATGGCAGATGACGAGGAACACCAGCTGATGCCTCGTCATTCTGGATAGTGTGGGACGTGCAGCGTGGTGGAAGTGGGGGCAAAGACTGTTGGGCTCTTACATCTTCAGTGGGAACATTGGGCAATCAACCAACAATCATATTCATGAGATAAGAATTAGGGTAGATGACGAAGTACTCCCTTCGATGCCACGTCTCCAGAGAGGGTGTTACAGGTTCTGGGTGAAGAAAATTGTGTGTTTGCATGGAGTCTGTAGACACTGGTTCACCAACCAATAAACATATTCATGAGAAATGAAGCCCATTAGATAATGAGTGAGTCCCGCCGATGCCACATCGCCGAAGTTGGCATCGGAGGTCCTGGGTGAAGAAAGAGTGCAAATTGTTGTGCTATTGCATTACGGTTAAGACACAAGATCCCCTGCCAAAGAAACATATTGATGGGACATGAAGCCCATCAGATAACGAGTGTGTTCGGCCGATGCCACATCGCCAGACTTGGCATCGGAGGTCCTGGGTGTAGAAAGATTGACTATTTTGTGCAATTGCATTATGGGTGGCGGCACAAGCTCACCAGCCAATAAACATATTGATGAGACATGAAGCCCATCAGATAACGAGTGAGTCCCGCCGATGCCACATAGCCAAAGTTGGCATCGGAGGTCCTGGGTGAAGAAAGAATGACAATTTTGTGCTATTGCATTATGGGTAGTGACACAAGCTCACCAGACAATAAACATAGTGATGAGACATGAAGTCCATCAGATAACGAGTGAGTCCCGCCGATGCCACATGTCCAAAGGTGCCATCGGAGGTCCTGGGTGAAGACAATCGGAGTGAAGACTGTTGCGCAGTTGCATGATGGGTGGGGACACTCGGTCACCAAGGGGCAAGAAGTACAACAGATGGCGAGGAAGTCCTGCCGATGTCACGTCGACAGAGAGATGTCACTTCCATATGAATTAACCATGTCTAAATTGTATAAATATTTGTACTGTATAATTCAATAAATTTATGAATGATACATCTCTGAATTGCATACTTTATATGTCCCTGTGTTTACTAGGCTTTATTTTCACTCTGCTCTCCTGTAACAGATAATGAAATAACTATTACAACTTTCACCTAGGATGCATGTCTCTCTCTTTATAAATGTGACTGAACAGAGAGAAATATTTCGCAGCGTTACCTCTTTAGACGGGGATCTCACACGCCCTATCATACGTGAACTGCCGCAATTATCAGTACATAGGATGCTCTTATTCAACGGAAAATCACAAGTAAATTCGAGGTCATTTGGTTCACAACTACAGGTCAAAACACACAAATGATCTATTATCTTAGTGTTAACAACTTCTTCCCTGTGGTGCTCTGTGCAATAATATATTTACATAAATTCCTCTGGTGCTGAATTAGCAGAAAATTAAATAGCTGTGTAACATAAAGAAATATCAATGGCGGAAAGGTGTTATTCGCTCAGATACCTACACCAGAAGAGAAGCGTAGACAGGGGAGATCACTCTGAACATCGAGCAAAACATACTCGGAACGCTAATCTAAAAACTCTCCAACTCTTCGCTGAACTTAATGATATGTTTCTGGACGTAACTAAAATTTACATTCCAGCATAGTAAATAATGATTCGGTTCTGAAATTACAATGCGCCTTAGGCCTTCATAACTCAGTTGTTAATGATGTGGAACATCAGCTTTAACACAAGATATATAGTTCCCCATACACGACTAATCGGCAATGATTAATCAGTTTTAAATTTAGCTTCTGGTTTTAAGACTATTGTATGAAATTGCCAAAGTTACTTAAGGTCAATCAAACTTGTGGTGAATTAATAATGTCTGTTTGTATTTATTTGTGCTACAGGCAAATTAGAAGACGCTATACAGAGTAACTACTAATGTCCCCAGTGATTTATTCTGTGGTGGACGTATCTGAACATCTAGATGATTAAATATTCAAGCAATTCGTTACTTAACACTACAAGTGTTGCCATAACCGAAAAGAGATCTACATCCAAAATAAGAGCATCAGTGGTTAAATTTAGTTAGTGTGTCTAACTCAATTACTAAATCCGCATAAAGTATAAGCTTAGGCCGAATAGGTAAAAATATTTACATAATATGACAAAATTTTCGCCAAACCGATAAAAATATTTACATATTATGGCAAAAGTTTTAAATAATATGAAACAATCATAAATATGTAGGTATGCACATCTAATTTTCGTATGTATTGGATTTTTTCAAGTAAAATACACAGCTCTTGTCACTCATACTTGCAAGCTTGTTCTGAAGTCGCATGCAGTGTATCACGAACATAAGTAAAAAATCGTTTTTAATATTTATTCTCGACGTTTTGGAGATTATATATTTTTTGAAATGGTAGGGATCTATGTGGTGGAATGATAAGATGCTGAACTGCAAAGAGTGAGAAACGAAACATCTATTGGGGATTCAAAGTAGACGAAGTTGAGGAGGACATGAAAAGCAGACCAGAGCATTTGTGTCCAATAGAAGTCCACAACTATCAAATATACCCGATAATTTCAGGAAGAAATTTCTGAGAATTTACGTATAGCGCAAAGCATTCTATCGTAGTGAAACACGGGCTGTGGCAAAACGGGACCAGAAGAAAACCGAAGTATATAGGATGTGATGGAACAGAATAGTGTTGAAAATAAAGTAGATTTGCTTCAAATGGCTCTGAGCACTATGGGACTCAACTGCTGTGGCCATAAGTCCCCTAGAACTTAGAACTACTTAAACCTAACTAACCTAAGGACATCACACACATCCATGCCCGAGGCAGGATTCGAACCTGCGACCGTAGCGGGAAAATAAAGTAGACTGAAAAGTTAAGTGATGAGGAGGATCTCCGTAGAATCGGCGAGGAAAGCAATGTATGAAAAATACTGAAAGGATGATAGGACATCAGTTAATACATAACGGAACAACTTTCATGGTACAAGAAGAAACTGTAGGAGGTAGAAACTGTAGAGGAAAAAAAGAGATCGGAATTAATCAAGCAAACTGGCGAAAATGTCTGAGATGATTAGTTTGGAAAAGGAGAAGAATCCGTAGTGGGCCGCAGGCTGCTTCAAGCCAGTCAGAAAACAGGGAGATGACAGGCGAATCACTTGCTCACGCTGTCAACAGGGGTGAAAAATGGACGCTCCTTGCCACGTTACAAACAATTCAACAACCCGTGCCACAGCACCGTAGTGATGCACCTCTTTAAGACAAAAATTCTTATTAAAAAACCATAAATATACAAAATAACCGTACGCTGTCTGTGATGGTTAAGGAGTCTTCTACTGATCGAGCATCTATCCTGAATGTAGGCTGCAAATGCTGATCGGTATTGTTAGCCAAATGGGAATCTGCAAAAGGTAATGTAGAAAAAGCGAAGCGGGATGTTGTGTGAAGGAATAACCCTTTTTCACGAGAATTAACACCACAGTACTTTCCTCGTCATACATAAACAGTTGTCACGGTTTGGATGGGAGGTGCTAAACCATGCACGTTTCAGCTCTGGCCTTGCACCAGCTGACTTTGTACTGTTTCACTTCCATACATGCTTTAAGCATTGCCTCTGCGAGGTGTAGATACAGGTAGCAGTGTTTCCAGATGTTGGTAATAGATCCCTGTGACGTGACATGCTATTTTCGTGTCTGATTTTTATGGCTGTTGAAACCAATGGAAAACCAATGTACATCGTTAGCTATGTAGCAGTTTGTCCATTACTCAGCGCAGTCTCTTCGCCGATTTTGAAAATTTCTTTTGGAGCACACCAAGCTTGTCATGTTTAATCCTTCAGTTAATATAATCCTAAAATTTGTCACGGTTGAAAATTTGAAATGACATTGTCGATCGTGCCTAAAAGTGTAGCAAGGTATATAAAATAACTCATTTCTTTTTTTCGCCTAGGCTGGAGTGTTAGATAGATATGCACATCCAGATGATTGTTGAGGTTCTTTTTGATGCCATCTGCATTGGAAATTTGTCGGAGCAGACGAGGGACTTCAGTGTGTGAAATGCGACGGTGGACGCTGAACAGCATGGCCTGAATCGAACGCCCGAGGAGAACCTGAGAAGAGTGGGGACGTCCTACAAGCAACTACCTCTGCAAAGCGATCCCCTCCTTCTACAGACGTAACCTTGAAGAAGCCGCCAATATCAACACGCTAAAGATCAGAATGCATTAGAAATATTTACATGTCATAATGACGACTATCAGGATTAAATATTTAGCAACAAAGCACCCAAAGTACATCGCATTAGCATTAACCGAACTAACGATTGTATAAATAAACATACGTTCACACGTAATGAAAAAGTCATACGACATATAAGAAAAACAGACGTAGCAGAAGTGTAAATATCCCTCGCTCATGAAATATTTAGACATGCAGTTTACATGATCGCTATATCATCCACATTCGAAAGTAAATAAGTTAACACTTTTTAGTATCCAATCTAAAGTCACAACCATAAATATTAACACTGCCTCCTCTAGCTAATTTCAAACTGACTTCCGATACACCACATTTCCCTCAAAAATTACATCCTAATACCAACACCTGCACCTAAAACACAATTATTACTCACAGTCATATTTGAGCAAATGACAGTGCTTCTGTTCTTAATGCCTTTGTTTATAATGTTTGATACAGCTGCAACTACCAATTAGTTATTTTGATCACGCACTACGTGTGTATCAGGAACGGCATCCAGAAAGGCGACATACACGTAATCCACATAATATTCATCTCTGAGCTTTGCGGCACTGTTAACAAACGGAATGGTACTGTAAAAACTGAAAGTATGGATTGGTCGTGAGTTACACGTTATTTCTGAAGTAAGGTACACCTTATCACTGCCGTACTTAATTAAGTATCTCCAATCTTCCTTTGTGTAGTCAGCTGCCTCATACAGGTATTGATTGTGTCTGTTAGTTTATTCAATTAATAGTACTTAAACTATCGTAATTGGTTTAGAATAGTAGGCTTATAAAGTGTGCACCACCATCAGAAACAACGAAATTAACAGGAGATATGAAACTATGAAGTGCGAAAGCAAAAGCCTTCGATTACGGAAACACTGAACCATTCACGAAAGATTGAGTGCAATAAACGGAATAAACTTACAGAGGCATCCATGAGCTGTGTGACTGCACCGCTAATGACACCAAGAAATACTTGGATATATGTGGCAGAAGTAAGGTATATCTTGGTACCAAAGTGCCATGACAAATACTCAATTTTTTTACAGTATACTTAGCTTGCTAAAGTTGCCCAAACCTATGAGAGGGAACTTATATCGATTACGTTTCTATATAGACTTGCGCGATACCGTTCCTGATACACATGTAGTGGAAGTTGTATGAAACGAATCGGTAGGGGCAACTGAATCACCCAGTCTAAATAGCTGCCTAAAGCTCTTTTGGCTCCTCTTAACTTTTTGTAAGTGACTGTTCGGCCTCACGTGCCTTATCACAAATCTACTCATTGGCGCGATATTATCTTGGGGGCATCGCTATCCCGTAAATATTTACCATAAAACTCTCTCCTTGTGGCTACTTTTAAATCTCAACCTATTTCTTGCTTCACTTTACCGGTGAAATCCACTAACTTGTTCCTGTGCACTAAGTTACGTGTATCCGGCAATTACAAAGTGAATTCAAACTCAGTATTAAGTTTTTAAACTATTCTAGATGGGTCTCTGTAATGATACAGCGTTTGGAACGCTGTACCATCGATTTGTTCCCACCACGAGACACATGGAATGTAAGTAGCTGTAGGTTTGTTATAATGTTTAGATATGGTAAAATGAATTTTTAATTTTATTGTTACAACTGCAATACTCGAAGAAATTTTTGTGTTTATTTCTGTTTCATGATACGAGTGGGGCTGTAGCAGTGGCGGAATGGAAGGTCTTCCCGTCGCCACACAATCAGAGTTACCATCCATCAGAAACGTGACAACGACGGTCAAGATATCCCGAAGCAACTCCCAACCTTACCGTAATAGTGGAAAAAAAGGTTAATTTTACATACTGAAAAAGGTTTTCTATGGAATTGATACTGTAAAGATCGAGAGAGGTCATGTTTAGCTATAGCCATGAATGGTGCAAATATACTCATCCACGTTGTTAATGCTTGATAAGTGGCTATATATAACTGTATTATTTCTCTGTAATAAAGCGGATAAACCGTGAAGTTATTAATTTTGTCAGTGTTCAGTTGGGTTGAAAAGCTTATATCAGAATAATTTTTACGAATTGAGTCTGAGTGGAATATATTTTTGACTAAGTGAAGTTGATTATTTAAAGTTGAAACGAGCTTAATGAAACAGGAGATCAAATCATACAGGATAATGCTATCTTTGCAATATTGAATGCACGGACATGATATTTTATGGACTACATCTCACTGCGGTTACAATACTGAGATTTTCTATTGCAGGCATACAAAAGATAAATCTAACTTCATAACATTCCAGAAACTAAGGTTTAGGAAATTACTTGCGAAATAAGTTTTCAATTGACAGTTACATATCAACAGACAAAGATCATCTTTGTACTTTCAGCGCAGTTGCGGGGTACCACAATACTTAAGTCGCTGGATATCATAAGTCATATTAAACACAATTTTAAAGTGGAAAGTCATACTAATTAGGTAAAGGTGTTAGTTGAAACTAGTCCAAAAGCCAGTTATTCCTGAAAAGTGAAACTTCGTGAGTCAGTACTCTTTTTTTTAGTGAGAAGTAATAAACGGTTCCACCATCATATGTTATTAGGAACAAAGTTCAATTGCTGTGGGAACCTGACAGAAAGTGAATATCTTTGGGTTGCTATGTCGGCAAAATAATGAACCAAACCGTGATAAGGAAATTTTTATATTCATCATTACTTCTAAAATTACTACCAATGCGCTTACACCGCCGACGATTCACCGTTAAAACTGAGCCGGCATATTGATTACATCTTCGGGAGTATGCAGTATACGTTAGCTACAACATGTGCTTTGATGTATTGCAGTAGCTTATCGTAACTTACAGATAACACGTTTCCGTCACCAGTCAAGGAAAGTTACCATGGCCCTGTACCTTGTGCTAACTTTCTTATAGTTTTAACTAGTTGCTTGGGATTTCGATGGGATTGGAGAATGATTGTGAGTTGTGCAAGCACGGGCTTATAAGTGGCCTGTTTTTTAATAAACTACAACACCAGAGCACATACGAATACCAAGTCTTTGCACTCAACCACATAGAATAACATCAACCGTATTAAAAAATTGGCCAACAGTAAGATACCGTAGAACATTCTCTAAAATATTTCCATGTTTCAGGTAAAAATAAACGGTGCTGCTTATACCCACAAAGAGTTTACGAAAGGACATCAAAATAGACCGACAAAACGCTCCTTCCCGTAAGTAAGTTAAGAAGAGTACACAAATACAAAACAGCTGCCTGCAAATAACTAGACAAGGGCAATAAAATGACAACATCAGACTGATTTGCTGTAATTAGGTCCAAGCTACTAATGCCAGCTTCAATTACATCCTATAGAAATCCCGAAAGTTCAGCACAACCACATGGAATTAAATCACTGTTCCACCAACAAGAAAAAGGAAATACAATAACTATCGCCAATGCACTAACTCTGTATAACGGTTTCCCCCTATTTTCAAACCACAATCAGAATGGCACATTACATGACACCATGTTCTCCCCATGCAAATCCACTTAAAAACAATTTTAGCACAATCAAATTCCTCAAGACCTCTCTGTGCCTCTTTACACACCAACCGAATGAAGCCGTTTTCTTCTATCTCGGCACATTCCGTAGCACAGTAATCTAGCCTGTCAAACTCAGCCAACTGTCAGTGCTTGACAGTAGCAAATACGTACAGAAGCACCAATCACTTTATGCTCTGCTCTGACTCGCTGTAACTAGACTCTCCACTGTCCTTCCTCTTGGTCTATGACCTACCGTTTTCTTTTGGACGTTGTTACCCGAGCCCTATTACATGAACATTTCAACTACTTTCGTTTTACACCATGTCCTAAAGCCCATTATTTCCTCTCAAATCTCAATCTTGTTTACGTTTCAACTTTAGTCTCTGTCTTCGAAACCATATTCATATTCACCCTTTCCCATACACAACTACTACTTTGTTCAGTGCCTGTTAAAGATCCTGTTGAAGGCTAATACGAATTTCAACTTCATCACCCGCTAACACAATCACAATAATTTTCATTAGAAACCAAAATACTATAAGTGTTAACATTATTATCTGCAACAACATTATTGTCGTACACAAACAAAATTCCAAACCCACAAAACATCATATCACAATCAAATGTTTAATTACTGTGTCTGTCGCCATAAGTGTGATTTCAATTTTAATAATATCCAACTTACTATCAAAAGGCAGTAAGTGTTACATCAATCGTTACATTTACTCTCCATACAATATACTATACAGCAATGTTATCATACACATACGAATTTCACGAGCGACAATCTCCTGAAGAATCTGTACATATCTACATCACGAAGTAGAAGTACTTGGAATTGTAAAGTAGTAGTCGTAAAAAAAATCAATACGGGGTAAATCCCCATTTTCCTTTAGAACTTGCAGCTCAGTATCGTCCCATCACGTTACCAGTTCAACACCAGAGTACCATCTTTTTGTGATCATTGTTTCTGACTACGTTTGCTAGTAGTTAAATTACCTTATTTCTGCTTCAGTGGCTTGTCTATTGATCAGAAAGTGCTGAACGTCGTTTCAAGGTAGCAAGCTTTTGTACTAAATTGACCATTTGCAAGGAAAACAAGTGGTCTACATACAGTGGTATTGTGTCGTAATGTTAATAAACCTGCGATGATTCTTCTAACACGAGAAAGAAAAATACGAAGCAGCCGTGAAACCTTCAGTGACTTCCGCCCGATCGCACATTATGCACAAGGAAATCAACAAAGAATAACTATTTAAAAAAACTAAACATTCGATATTCCGCATTTTTATACACAACAACGTTTCACAACTGTGTGTATCGAAGCATGAATGTGTATTGGACTACGAGAATTAATTTTGTACTTTTAATGTCAATTTTAAAATATAGCGAACCAACATACTATTTTTATTCCAATAACTATTTTCTGCTTTTTAATGTGTAGTGAAATTGATTCTATTATAAGAGAGACGTGTTAAATTTGAGATTTACGTCATCTTACTTTCATGTGATATAAGCTACTGCAAAATAGTGCACTAACTACCTGTTAATAATAATATCACTGTGTTTCATTTGAATTCTCCTAAAAAATCCTAAATATAATAGTGTTATACCTACCTAAAAATGACAACATCTTCCTAAAATCACATTTTTACAAGCAAGCTAAACCAATTTTGTATCATTTTTATCAGATTTTTCTCTCAATAGTAACGTTAAAATCGTGTTTCTGCTCTCGGGCTTATGTCCATATGTTGCACTCATCTTATGGCTCGCTCTCTCTCTCTGTCCAATTCCTTGTCACCCTCTGTCTGTTCATTTCCTCCTTCCTCTCTCTCTATCTGCCTCCTCCCACCCTCTCTCTCTAACAATCTCCCACCTCCCTTTCCCTTGTCCATCTTCTCCTTCTCATCTCTCCGTCGCATATTCCCTCCCATGGCCATCGCCCCTTCCCCCTCTCTGTCTATCACCTCCTTCCCCCCCCCCTCTCTCTGTCCATCTCCTCCTACACCCTTTAGATCTCCAGCTACTATCTTGCCTTCTCCTTTCCCCTCTCTCTATCTACTCCTTCCTCCCTATCTCTCCCCCTCCACTCACTATTTCTCCATCTCCTCCTCCCTCAGCTAAACTGCACTTGTCTGTACACATAGCCCCTGAAATACATTATGATACTACATGCACAACTTGCCGTTCATGCAGCGCTGTTTAGATCTCAGGCACTACCAAAGTTACAATAGCAATTCATCATAAATTATGTCATAATGCAAATAGTATATCAACAGATATGACTTGCAACTAAATGAAAAAAACAAGTGTCACTAATGTATACAACGTAATGCTTGTGTTTTAGATACTTAAAAATGGCCGAAACTGCACAGTTGTACATGAAACAAAGAGAACGGCAGCTGAAGGCATCATGAAACTTTTCAAAATAATACCAAATTTTTTGATCCCCGCTCCCACTGAGGCTGAACATACAAATAACGAGGCGTGTTACTATTGTATTCTGACCCAGTTCAGATATTTTAAAATTTCAAGTCTCCAGCTTGTGAGAAAGTATGTTTATATAGATAGCAAAATTTGTACCAAACAGACAGAAAGACAAGACAGCAACATAATAAAATCGTGAAAAGAAGGAAATTTGATACAACTGAAGGATTCAAACCAGCAGTTCACTGGAATTGATTTAACACACTGTTTTACTTACGAACGGGAGACAGCCAGAAGTAATTCCTATTTCATGGACCATTTCTGTTGTTAACATCAACAGCTCATACATATAAAAATTTTTACCATACAACCGCTGAAAATATACGTTATACAGAGTGATTTACATGGAGAAGCGGTCTAGGAGAAGAGAAAGGACACACAGTAGCAGAACCCTATGGTCTGTATAGTCCGCCATATTGTTGTTAGGCTAAAAGTAGCAATAAGTTAGCATTTGATTCAGTATTAAGTACCTATTTCTGAACATAAACTTAATATCATGACAAAAGTGAGTGAAGAAGACTTTTCAGATATGATTGAAATAGTTTATTAGAAGGTACCAACATAACTGTCCGTAATAGTTCCATTCTTCTCTAAGCTAGAAATTTACACTCTCTCTTATGGTTAATTTCTTGAAAATTCCCGTATTTAGGGAGACAAAAATGGTACAGATACAGAAAAAGTCTTTATTAGAAAACAAATCTGACAAAACTTGTCAGACTCCAACCTGATAAGCTTCAAGTACTCATCAAGAAATTGAACGTCATACGAACCGAATTTATGGAAAAAGGTGGGTATGTGTCCAGCAATGTCAACCCAACAATTAGTGATAGTCTTCTGGAATCTTGGCAGGCGTAGGTATTCTGACAGAGATCCTTATGGCTTTGAAGTTATAGTACCTACAAGCCATTAGACGTCCTTTTAGTATGTATCTGTAAGATGTGTATTCAGCGTGTAGTTTCTACATCCGAACGAAAAGATCAAGCGAAGCTATATTCATCCTCATCATCTAGTATCTCGACGTCATGTATGCATTTTTAGCTTCAACATCTGGAGGAAATGGAGCACATATCAACTCGATCTAAGACATGAGACTACACATGATGGTGGAATACGTGGCTGCGTGCCTTATTCGTACCTTTTCACTTCATATCGGAAAAACGCTCCAGTGTATCACTTCTGAGTAACAGATCCATACCTTCTCCCACTGTTGCGCGATGCTTTTCCCTGCAGCATTATTAGCGACATCTTTAGGGTGGGACAGCTCACAATATAGAACTATACTGCACATTATGATGTTATACACTTAAGTGTTGATGTTTCTGTGGAGCACTCTTTCCAACAACGCTTCGCAAGCACGAGAGGATGTAGCTGGATCTTAAGATCCAGCGTTGGAGTTATCAATAACTAAGTGCAAAGTCCTGTCCCTGAAAGCACCAGCAGCCACAGAGTAGTATAATGTGGCTGCACACATTCGTAAACAAGAGAGGCCGTGGGGCTGCTACTGCTAAACATTGGAAGAAGTGACGGAGGCGTCCACGGCACAGCCCTGCTACTGCTAGGTCGAAGTGATCCAGGCGTCGACAGCTGCGTCGATGACGGATCCGGCCGCGGTGTTACACCCCCGGAAGCTCACAACACTCCGTCTGCAGCGGAACAAGAAGCACACACACAACCGTTAGACACATAGACTGATAACCCAAAACATTATGATTACTGCCCACCCCAGGGTTCGATGTCGGGTGATGGAAACTTGATACGGTAGGTAAAGAATGTAAGTGGATGGACGGTGGATGGGGAACCAATACGGGTAAAATACGGGACAAAATACAAACATTTCGAAACGAACAATGGGCTCAGAATCTCGCTGGGCAAGATACCACACGTCCTGGCGCGTGGAAGCTAGCCAGACTCTTCTCCATGTAGAAACATTACATTCCCACCTGACAAGGACCAAACGGCTCAGCTAACTCCTCGTCGGAGAAGGCAGAGCTCACGGCCACAACATCTGCAGCGTCTTTCATGCCGAATCTGGCTCCTTCAGATCCAGTATTCACACTTGAAACGGACCAATAAATTACACGACTTGTAGCCCAGCCCTCGTGCGACGACGCACTAGTACAAATAAATTACATTGGCTATCAAGGATACCAATGATATAAAATTCTATGGACCTGATGGCGTTCAAAATCGTGTCCTTTCAGGAGTTCACGGATAGAGCCACAGAATACCTCGCACACATAACAAATGCCATCCTAACACACCAACACTTCACTAACTTTTGGAAGGTGACCAAGTTGCTGAAGTTGAGGAAGCCAGGGAAAGACCAGACACTCCAACAAAATTATCGCTCACCAATATCTTTGACAAGGTAATACTACAACGCATCACCAGGGCACTACATCTCCAACGACACCCTAAGACCAGAGCAATTCGGCGTTAGGAATCACCACTCACAACACACCAACTCTTCCGCGTAGTCGACCTTAGAACACATGGCTACAACATGAAGAAAGCTAACGGGGCCGTGTTCCTGGACATCGAAAAAGTTTTCGACCGTCTGTGGCACAACGGCCCGATACGCAAACTAAGCGAAGCTGGTTTCCCGGACAGACTCCTACGTCTCATACACTCGTATCTCACGAAAAAATTTTATAACGGCGACGTGCAGCTCAGACAATCGAGACAACACGGTATCCAAGCTGGAGTACCAAAGGGATGCACCCTGAGGCCCATCTTGTTCAATCTGTACATTAACGACTTCCCAGAAACACAAAACAATTTGTTAGCCATCCACGCGGGTGACACAGAGGTCCTTGCACAAGAGTGGAATTCGTGGAACGTTAACACACGAATACAGTCGTCAATCAGAACTGCCCGTCCTTTGTTAGAACGATAGCGTACTAAAGTTAATTTCGACATGTGTGAAGCAGTTCTGTTCACACGCCGACTGAAACTACTGTGCAAACATCAATACTGTAAATAGGTAACATTACATTTACGCACAATTCGTTTCAGAGAGAAAGTCCGCGGGCCGGAGTGGCCGTGCGGTTCTAAGCGCTGCAGTCTGGATCCGTGCGACCACTACGGTCGCAGGTTCGAATCCTGCCTCGGGCATGGATTTGTGTGATGTCCTTAGGTTAGTTTGGTTTAATTAGTTCTAAGTTCTAGGCGACTGATGACTTCAGAAGTTAAGTCGCATAGTGCTCAGAGCCATTTGAACCATTTTGAAGAGAAAGTCAGATGTCTCGGTGTTTGGCTGGACTGGAAACTTAGACGGGGGACCATATCGACTACGTTGTCAAAAGAGCGCACACGAAGCACAAACAACTCCATGCAATGCTAAACAGGGAAAGTACACTGAATAGGAGTGTGTCGATGTCCATATACCGCAACCCATCGTTCGACTTGCGACCCAGTCTATCTCCAGATGAGAGCGTGTTAGTGGTTAATCTTAACCAGACGTACGCAAACATCGCAGTGCCCATATCCTGCGACACCTCAATATAGTGAAAACGGATCCTTATGCAGACATATCAGTAGACATTTTGAATTGGCCGTCATGCCACTGTGAACGTGGAGAGGTTCCACCTCTGTTTGGTAAAAAAGATAAAACAAAGGATGGGGAATAATTCTAGCGACGACTAGGTCCTCTAATGAGTAAATATACTGACTTAAGCGACTTTGGCAAAGGTGATATTATGATTACCCAGATATTGTGAACGTGTATATCGGAAACGGCGTAGCTGATCGAATATTCATGAGCATTAGTGATTGGTTGTCCACGAATTTTAACAGAACGTGAGATTTGGAGGCGTGACTGATCTAGGTGGGGTTGGCGTGCTGTGCGTCTCTGCCGGTAGAGAAAATGCTGGCGCACGCATGAGATTTACAGAGCACACAGATCATGGTCCATTGTTGAACAGCAGCAGACGAGGCCTACGTGTTCTCATGTTGGCCCAACGACATTGTCAGTTACGACTGTAGTGGTCACGTGTTCGCGAAGATTGGATCGTGGATCAATGGCATCTTATCGCCTCGTCGATGAATTACATTTTTGCTACACCAGGTCGACAGTAATCCCTACAGACGCCGTCATCCACGACAACGGCTGCTCCAGATCTGCATAGCGCCTAGGAAGCAGCCTCCTGGTAGATGTATTCCGCCATGGAGGGCATTCTGCTGCGCTTACATGGGACCTGCGGTAGTAATCGGAGATACGCTGACAGCTGTGAATCAAATGCACCCCTTCATGCGTGATGCCGGCGATGTCATCTTCCAGCATGTTAATTATCCGTGTCTCAGAGCCAGAACCGTGCAAGAGTGATTTGAGGAGCATGATAGTGTACTCACGTTGATGTCTATGAGACGAAACTGGCTTGATGTGTATCCGTTGGTATCCATTTTATCCGCTATCGGGCGCAATCACCACCTGCAGATATCAGCAGCCTGCTATCCTTTGAGGAAATTACATAACTTGCACTTGGATGTCTGGTGCGACGTACCTCCACAAACCTAACGACAAACTGTCGAATCCACGATAAGCAGAGTCCTCTCAGCCTCCCATTAACATCAATACTTACAGTTTTGTTGAGATTTGCTATAATATTTTTTGTTCAGCTTGGTTTCCACTTCCCTTGCGAAATGAGCACAAGTGTATCTACAATAAAAGGTAAAACACTGTGCGCAGGATCGTTAAAAATTATTTCTCCTGTCATAGATGAAGTGGTAATATGTACTACTACTCACGTAGCTGACTCTTGGCGACTGTCGTCATCTCACATGTGAGTACAAATAGATGGTCTTGTTACTTTCGGTAACGTTTGCGTTACAGTGATAGGAGTCCGGCTGATTTGTCGTGACCTAACCAAGATATGCTGATCTCGGCCTCTTGGAACCATGCTGATAAATGTAAGTGCCTGCTGGTACCAGGTCCTATGGTCATCAGCGACAGCTGTATCTGTTCCAGACAGATCTTCGTATTCAACTCCAACAGCAGTGTAAACACTCGAAGTTAAAAATTTACCTGAAAAGTGTAAGTGAACAGGTGGAAAAAATAATAAGTGAATAAATAAAAACATAGTAAATAAAAACAAAGTTTTTTTTAGAAAAAGGTGTTTCATTTATTGGTAAGACAGTTCAACAATCCTTGTACGTATTCTGAATTGTTCGTAAACGCATATTGTCTGTAATTCCTCTGTAGCTGCTTGAGGCATGATATCCTTATGTTTCCAGATTCTGGAAAGGCGCACATTTCTAAATCTCTGAAATCGAGGACATCTTCTCGATGCATTTGACGTAAACGATGCTGTCTTTAGGATCATACACTCGAATCGATGATATAATACCTTCATAAGCCACTCCTTCACTACCCCATTGATTTATGCGGTTAGACCGTGTCAACCAAGCCGATGTCTCTCAAGCTTTAGCAACCGCAATCAGCCTAATAATTTGGGGGATGCACCGATTATGGAATATCTCGTTAGTACTTGTCTGGCTTCGGAAATGCATCAAATAGAACCTCTTTGAACACAAATTGACGGCACATATCGTAATACCCTCATGTGTCTGCATCGATATTCGCTCTTTCATCTATAATTGTGTGATACTCCACATGCTGTTTGATACCTCTACATTATTACACTTTGTACAATTCCTGTTAGCGGCGAGTAGTTTATGAGATGATCGTGTAGTGTTAATGCATACGCTGCAGTGACCAAGAGGAAGTTCGCGATAAATCGCGCCCTGCTTTGAACAGTCCATCACCTCCTTTCTTTCTCTTTTTTAGTCATAAGTCTGACAGGATTCTTGCAGCCCGAGGGCAAAAAACTAATTCCTTTCCTGTGTCAACCTTTTCATCTCAGAGTAACAATTGCAACCTAAGAGTTATTTGCTGCGTGTATTCCAAGTGCTTCTTCGATGTACACATTGAACAGTAGGTGCGAAACACTACATACCTGCCTGATACTCTTTCTAATCCAAGCCCTTCGATCCTGATATTTGTGATGACTACGTGTTGTGTGATGTCCTTAGGTTAGTTAGTTAGTTAGGGGACTGATGACAATAGATGTGAAGTCCCATAGTGCTCAGAGCCATTTTTTGATCCTTATTTTTCAGTCTTGTAGGTCCATCTATGTTCACGTACATTTATATAGTACACGTCTTTCCCTATATCTTACCAACATCTTTCGCTCAGTTTTGAAAATCTTGCTCCATTTCACATTGTCCAACGCTTTTTATGGGTGACAAGTCCCATGAACGTGTCTTTATTTTTCTTCAGTGATGAACCAATTATCAGCCGCAACATCACAACTACGTCTCTAGTACGTCTACCTTTCATTACTCTGAACGGATATCATCTAACAAACACCAAATTTTCTTACCATTCTACTGTGCATAATTTTTTGCCAGCAATGTGGATGCATTAGCTGTTAGGCTGATACTGCGATAATTCAGGCATTTGTCTGCTCTTGCTGTCTTCGGAACTGAGTCGATGATGTTTTCAGAAAGTCAGGTGGAATATAGCCAGCATCACACGTTCTACACAGAGACTTGAATAGCCATTTTGTTGTGGCTTCCCCCGATGGTTTAAGAAAATCCGATGGCTGATCCTGATTTTGGATCCTCTGTCTCTTCTCTGTCAACTTCTGTTTCTTCATCCATCACGTCATCAGACAGTACACCCCGTCACAGCGGGCTTCAATGTACTCTTTCCACCTATCCGCTCTCTTTTTAGAACTTTTGTCGAAATTTCATTGCACACATTATGTTACCGTTCGTACTTTTAGTTTCACCAAAGGTTGTGTTAATTTTCTATATGCTGACTCACTGGGCAATTGCTGACGGTACGCCACATTTTAACGTCCTGTCCGAATTTTAATATACTGCGCGTTGATCTTGGCCTGCCATGTACTCTGGATGCCATTTTAGCGGATGATCCAGGAGCAGCTGCTCACGTTCTTCGTTTTATCCACTTGACAAACCTGTCCAACGACATTTCATTAAGCTGTTTTCTTTTAAACCCTTGCCTGTTAATGTGCCTTTTATAATGTTCTCCCTTTAAGTTGCTGTTTTAACCTTGTGCCTCGCAGTGAATTCATAACTTAGTCTGGGCGCTAATGACCACTGTAGTTGTTCGCCCTAAAACCAAAAAAAAAAAAAAAAAAATCACTCATTGGAGAATGATTGATTTTTGGCTTCTTCACATTTCTCATGCAGCCATTCCACCTTAGCTTTCCCACATTTTCGATTAGTTCATCTTTAAGTGACTTGTTTTACTGTATTCCTGAATTTCCTGAACCATTTCGTACTTACTTCTTCCATAGAACAGCAATATTCCTTCTGTTACTCATGATTTCATCGGAGTTACCTTCCTTGTACCTATGTGTTTTCTCCCAAATGCATGATTGCCCTTTTTAGAGATGTACATTCCTCTTCCACTGAACTGCCTACTGAACTGTTCATTACTGCAGTGTCCATAATAGCCTCAGAAAACTTCAAGTGTATCTCTTGATTGCTCTCTACTTCACAATTCCACCTCCTTCGTCACTGATATTTCCTGACTAGTCTCTTAAACTTCAGCCCACTGTACATCACTACTACAGTGCGATCTGTGTCTATATCGGCCCCTGATTACCCCTTATAATGGCGTATATGGCTGCAGAATCTCTGCCTGTCCATGGTATAATCCAGCTGGTATCTTCTCATATTTCGTGACCTTTTCCAGTTATACCTCCGGCTCTTCCGGTTCATGAACAGGGTAATCACTAATATTGGCTGAAATTTATTTCAGAACTAAATTAGTCTTCCACCTCTCTCATTTTCATTTCCAAGCCTATGATCTTAGTAACCTTTTCTTCCACTCCTTCCTCCACAATCGTATCCGATTGCACAATCACTACTAGATTTTCATGTCCCTCTACGTACTGTATTACTTGATGGATATCCTCGTACACCCTCTACATTCCTTGATCTCCTGCTTATGACAGAGATATATGTGCCTGATATGTTGCTGTGGGTGTGGCTTTGTTTTCTATTTCGATGACCAAAGCCCTATCACTGAAATGTTTACAATAACAAACTCTCTGCCCTTCCTTCCTTTTCATAACATATTCCAGTTTTCGCTTGACGTTTTCCATTCCACTACACTGACAGCGCGGTAAGTAGATTAAGCGTCAACATTTCCGTGTTCAGATCTTCTGACTTCTCACTCACATTCAGTCTTGTGGCATTCTATAACCTACTTCGTAGAATGTTACCCTTTCATTAGTGTACAGAAATTTTATCATGGTCACTTTCCCCTAGGCAATCCCCTCCCGAGATGGGAGTGGGGATCCAGCCCGGAATCATTTGCTATTGGCGTGATCATAGTGACAATTTTTCAGTTGCAGACCACAAGAGCTGTGTGCACACATTACACTTATTTAATGCTGTGGTTTCCGTGCCTTCTGCATCCTTGGGCCGTTGGTCTTAAGAGATTTTCCGTCTTTTAGAGACAGTTTCTCACCTCAAGGACAAAGTGAGTGCCCTGAACCTCTTCGTCGGAAGTTCTGGGGTCAATTCTTATGCCGCAAGTCTTCGGTAGACATTGCTAACGATTTTTATTCACAATTTAAGCAGTGGCGAGGCTCGAACGCTGGATTCAAGAGATTTCTTTTACTAGTCAAATATGCTTTCCCTAGGCCATGGTGGCAGTTGCTTAAACGGATGTGAACAAACTGTGAATCCACAGCCATCATCAGTCTCGTTATTTGATATTCACTTCATTTCCAGAGAAGCTACAAGTTGTCATATGAAAAAAAAAAATTGCATTGTTAACAGTTGTCAATTTTGCTGACATCGTGTTAGAGATTCACTTTCCTGTCTGTTTATCGTTCTAGAATAACAGAGAGAAGCATTTCTAGCTGAAAAGTAGCCTTTTATATCCATATACGCCGAGATGGTTGCGGAAGGATGGTAACTGTGGCACTTTGCAAAGAAATTTATCCAGCACTATTTAATGCCCCTCTTCTCCTTGTCCTAGGACGTACAAGCTGCAATGAGTTTCACTTCGAAATAAAATCAGCCCTTGAATAGTGTTCATAATAACAAGATTACTGTCTTAAAACTATGTCATGAACATTTTGAGTGGAATACACGCACTGACGGAGTTACCTATCAATCTACATATGAACCATCCAACATTTTTAGGACATTCAGACATGTCGATGCAGAGACATATGTCTGGAGCGTCAGTATAGTCCTAACGTTACTGGTGCAGTCTATTTCATCTCCATTAAGTTCGTGCCTTAGTTCTTGAAACAGGGATGTGAATGCTTTGCATATAAGGTGCACTGTTTCTCATGTTGCCCTTTCCACGCATGGAAAGTTCTTGCTTGTAAGTGTCTGGCCATCTTGATGTTGTATAATAATTCGTATCTAATCATTCTTCCCCCCCCATGAACCATAGACCTTGCTGTTGGTAGGGAGGCTTGCGTGCCTCAACGATACAGATAGCCTTACCGTAGGTGCAACCACAACGGAGGGGTATCTGTTGAGAGGCCAGACTAACGTGTGGTTCCTGAAGAGGGGCAGCAGACTTTTCAGTAGTGGCAGGGGCCACAGCCTGGATGATTGATTGATTTGGCCTTGTAACACTAACCAAAATGACCTTGCTGTTCTGGTACTGCGAACAGATGAAAGAAAAGGGAAACTACAGCCGTAATTTTTCCCGAGGGCATGCAGCTTTACTGTATGATTAAATGATGATGGCGTTCTCTTGGGTAAAATATTCCGGAGGTAAAATAGTCCCCCATTCAGATCTAAAGGCGGGGACTACTCAGGAGGATGTCGTTATCAGGTGAAAGAAAACTGGCGTTCTACGGATCTGAGCGTGGAATGTCGGATCTCTTAATCGGGCAAGTAAATTAGAAAATTTAAAAAGGGAAATGGATAGGTTAAAGTTACATGTAGTGGGAATTAGTGAAGATCGGTGGAAGGAGGAACAAGACTTTTGGCCAGGTGAATACGGGTATATAAATACAAAATCGAATCTGTGTAATGCAGGAGCAGGTTTAATAATGAATAAAAAATAGGAGTACTGGTAAGCCACTACAAACAGCATATTGAACGCATTATTGTGACCAAGATAGACACAAAGCCCACGCCTACTATAGTAGTAAAAAATTTATATGCCAACTAGCTCTGCAGATAACGAAGAAATTCATGAAATGTATGATAAAATAAAAGAAATTTCAGGTAGTGAAGGGAGACGAAAATTTAATAGTCATGGTTGTCTGGAATTCGGTAGTAGTAAAAGGGAGAGAAGGAAATCTAGTAGGAGAATATGGATTGGGGCTGAGAAATGAAACAGGATGCCACCTGGTAGAATTTTGTGCAGAGCGTCATGAAAGAAGGTTGTATACATGGAAGTAGCCTGGAGATACTGACAGGTTTCAGAGAGATTATATAATGGTAAGACAGAGATTTTGGAAGCAGGTTTTAAATTGTAAGACATTTCCAGGGGCAGATGTGGACTCTGACCACAATCTATTGGTTACGAACTGTAGATTAAAACTGAAGAAACTGTAAAAAGGTGGGAATTTGAGGAGATGGGACCTGGATAAACTGAAAGAACCAGAGGTTGTACAGGGTTTCAGAGAGAGTATAAGGGAACAAATGACTGGAATGGTAGAAAGAAATACAGTAGAAGAAGAATTGGTAGCTTCGAGGGATAAAATAGTGAAGGCAGCAGAGGACCAAATAGGTAAAAAGACGAGGGCTAGGAGAAACCCTTGGGTAAGAGTAGAAATATTGAATTTAATTGATGAAAGGAGAAAATATAAAAATTCAGTAAATGAAGCAAACAAAGAGGAATACAAAAGTCTCAAAAATGTCATCGGTAGGAAGTGCAAAATGGCTAAGCAGGGCAAATGTAAGGACGTAGAGGCTTATCTCACTAGGGCTAAGATAGATACTGCCTACAGGAAAATTAAAGAGACCTTTGGAGAAAGGAGAACCACTTGCGAGAATATCAAGAGCTTTGATGGAAATCCAGTTCTAAGCAAAGAAGGAAAAGCAGAAAGGCGGAAGGAGAATATAAAGGGTCTATACAAGTGCGATGTACTCGAGGACAATATTATGGAAATGGAAGAGAATGTAGATGAAGGTGAAATGGGAGATGTGATACTGCGTGAAGAGTTTGACAGAGCACTGAAAGACCTAAGTCGAAACAAGGACCCGGGAGTAGACAATGTTCCATTAGAACTACTGACGGCCTTGGGAGAGCCAGTCCTGACAAAACTCTACCATCTGGTGAGCAAGATGTATAAGACAGGCGAAATTCCCTCAGACTTCAAGAAGACTATAATAATTCCAATTCCAAAGAAAGCAGAGGTTGACAGATGTGAAAATTACCGAACTATCGGTTTATTAAGACACGGCTACAAAATACTAAGGCGAATTCTTTGCAGATGAATGGAAAAACTGGTAGAAGCCGACCTCAGGGAAGATTAAGGAAAGGCAAACCTCCGTTTCTAGCTTTTGTAGACTTGGAGAAAGCTTTCGACAATGTTGGATGGAAAACTCGCTTTCAAATTCTGAAGGTGACAGGGGTAAAATACAGGGAGCGAAAGGCTATTTACAACTTGTACAGAAAGCAGATTGCAGTAATAAGAGTCAAGGGGCATGAAAGGTAAGCAGTGGTTGGAAAGGGAGTGACACAGGGTTGTAGCTTCTCCCCGGTGTTATTCAATCTGTATATTGAACAAGCACTAAAGGAAACAAAAAGAACAGTTCAGAGTAGGTATTAAAATCCATGGAGAGGAAATAAAAACATTGAGGTTCGCTGATGACATTGTAATTCTGTCAGCGATAGCAAAGGATCTGGAAGAGCAGTTGAACGGAATGGACAGTTTCTTGAGAGGAAGGTGTAAGATGAATATCAACAAAAGCAAAACGAGGATAATGGAATGTAATCGAATTAAGTCGGGTGATGCTAAGGGAATTAGATTAGGAAATGAGACACTTAAAGTAGTAAAGGAGTTTTGCTGTTTGGGGAGCAGAATAACTAATGATGGTCGAGGTAGAGAGGATATAAAATAAAGACTGGCAATGGCCAGGAAAGGGTTTCTAAAGAAGAAAAATTTGTTAACATCAAGTATAGATTTAAATGTCAGGAAGTCGTTTCTGAAAGTATTTGTATGGAGTGTAACAGCGTAACCGTGTATGGAAGTGAAACGAGGACGATAAATAGTTTGTACAAGTAGAGAATAGGAGCATTCGAAATGTGGTGCTACAGAAGAATGCTGAAGATTAGATGGGTAGATCACATAACTAATGAGGAAGTATTGAATAGAACTCGGGAGAAGAGGATTTTGTGGTACAACTTGACTAGAAGAAAGGTTCGGTTGGTAGGACATGTTCTGAGACATCGAGAGATCACCAATTTAGTATTGGAGGTCAGCGTGGAGGGTGAAAATAGAAGAGGGAGACCAAGAGATAAATACACTAAGCAGATTCAGAAGGATGTAGGCTGCAGGAGTTACTGGGAGATGAAGAAGCTTGCGCAGGATAGAGTAGCATGGAGAGTTGCATCAAACCAGTCTCAGGACTGAAGACCACAACAACAACAACATCTAATAATTATCGTTAATCGTTGCTGAGGCAGACGTTTTGTGAGAAAAATATTCTTGACTAATGATATGCTTCTCATTTCGAACGGGAGTTTCTTAATAGAGTGAAGTCATTGTGAGGTTTCAACCCTAGTGATTTAGAAAACTCGCGCTTGTTATGATTTGTCACATTCTGCTTCCGCTGGAAAGTGGTTTTCTGATGGCTGGGTCTGACGTATTTACATTTAATACCCGCAATTATGCTTCAGATGATCATGCACTATAACGCCCTAACTGAGAAAAACAACTGTTTTTGCGTTCTTTCGTTTAATGTTCAACTCGATATGGTCTGTTGTCCGATCAGTCACTTTGATCAATATTAGTTTACTTGGAATCTCTACAATTTTATAACCGAGACCCAACATAGGAACAATTTCATATAAAGTATGGACTCATCTGTCGTTAAAGTACGAATTACTCACGATATTACACTTTATACGAATCATACTGACTGGCTGATTCGACAGATGTATATTACGAGTATAATGCTCCCACACTTGTCTCTTGGAGGGACGCATACTGGTAATATTGAACCCTCACCGGTAAAATTACTGTCTTTCTGTTGATTTGATCTCCGTTTTAAACAAGTTAACATTTGCATTTAACTCAAGTCCATTTATAAATCGTTTTCTATGTGCATTTAAATAATCAGTGATATTGAAGCCAGTAAGTATTAACACCACTTTCTCACTTTCTAGATCTGGTTTATTAATTGCGTGAGTGACATTAGCTTTGCTACTGTATATTTTCAGAGTGTTAACGCTACACTCCATTTTTAATGTAGACAATGTTCTTCTAGAGTTACAGTAAATGACAGCGTATCTTGACCTCAACTGATGCAGTGACATTCATACTGCTTGTTTTTAAGTAATTCTCTGGAGACACGTACCTAGAGATAAGAATTCAGCTATTGGTAGTGTCAAAAATTGACTGTGCGAATGTATCTCTCATAAACACATTACAAAACTTTGGGGTTTGAGTTTTCTGGTGAGTTTCAGTAGCCCTATGCTAGGAAGCAATTTGTCCAGTAGTAATGCTATGAGCCATTCTTCAAGAAAGAGTAATGACCCAGAAACAGCCAAATATTAAAAAAACTACTGTGCTACATCAAGAAAGGTTATTAAAAAGTCCAGAAGCAAGTGATCATGTCTGAGATTAATACCTCTGATAACAAAATCAAAACAATTTGGAATATTATTACAAGGAAGACAGGGCAACCAAGTGTACAGGATGACGGCATCTCCATCAAAGTGAATGGGAACTTGATAAACAACAAGCAGGAAGTAGAAAACATTTTGAATAATCATTTTTTAAATGTTGTAGAGAAAATAGGATCTAAATGTTCATTAGAAGGAGCAAGGCAGTTAATGGAAGAGGCCTTACGCACACCATTTGAAACAATTAAAATTCCACCCACCTCTCCTTCTTAAATTAGTAAGTAAATTAGTAACTCTCTCAAGAGTAAATGCTCACATGGAATTGATGGCATTTCCAGCAGGATAATAAATGCTTGTTCCCAACATATAAGTGGGATTCTTTGACACATATGTAACAGCTCTCTAAAGCAGGGTATTTTCCAGGTAGACGGAAGTATGCCTTTGTTAAACCACTGCATAAAAAAGGGGATGCGTCTCATGTCAACAACTACCGCCAAATCTTTCTCTGATTGCCTTATCCAAAATTCTTGAAAAAGTTGTGTATTGTAGAGTAGCTTCACACCTTTTAAAAATAAATTTTTAGCAATATGTCAGTTTGGTTACCAGAAGTTTTTTTTTCAACGGAAAATGTTATATATACTTTCACTAATGAAATATTTAATGCTCTGAGTAACAGGAAGTCACATGTTGGGATTTTTTGTGATCTATCAAAGGCTTTTGCTTGTGTAAATCATGGAATACTTCTATACAAGCTCAACTACTGTGGTATGAACGAGACAGTGCTCAAATGGTTTAAATCTATCTAGCCGGAAGAGTGCAGAAAGGTGAAATAAGCAGTTCACATAATATGCAAAAAGCTGGTGATTTCTCAATCTGGGGAACAATCAAGAATGGCGTGCCGCAAGGTTCGGTCTCGGGTCCTCTGCTGTTCTTCATATGTATTAATGGCTTGTTATTCTACATTCATGAAGATGCAAAGCTGGTACTTTTTGCCGATGATACAACAATAGCTATCACACCCAACAGACAAGAATTAACTGGTGAAATTGTAAACGATGTTTTTCAGAAAATCATTAAGTGATTTTCTACAAATGGGCTCTCATTAAATTTTGACAAAACACAGTATATACAGTTCCATACGGTAAATGAAACGACACCACTAATAAATATAGACTTCGACCAGAAATCGGTAGCTAAGGTACAATATTCAAAATTTCTAGGCGTATGTATTGATGAGGGGTTGAACTGGAAAAACACATTGAGCATTTGTTGAAACATTTAAGTTCAGCTACTTATGGTATTAGGGTCATTGCAAATTTTGGCGATATACATCTGATTGACTTAGCTTACCACGCCTATTTTCATTCTCTGATTTCGTATGGCATCGTATTCTGGGGTAACTCATCATTGAGTAAAAGAGGATTCATTGCACAAAACCGTGTAATCAGAATAATTGCTGGAGCTCATGCAAGATCATCCTGCAGACACTTATTTAAAGAGCTAGGGATCTTCACTGTAGCCTCACAATATATATATATATATTCACGTATAAAATTTGTTATTAACAACCTGAACGAATTCAAAAGTGACAGCAATGTACATGGCTACAACAGTAGAGGAAACGGTGATCTTCACTACTCAAGGTTAAATCTAACTTTGCCTCAGAAGGGGGTAAATTATGCTGCCACAAAAGTCTTTGGTCACTTACCTAATAGCATCAAAATTCTGACAGATAGCCATTTAGTATTTAAAAGGAAATTAAAAGAATATCTTAATGGCAACTCCTTCTACTTATCAGATGAATTTTTGGATATAGTGAGTGGGTAATTTCCCCTAACCCCACAAAAAAAAAAAAAAAAAAAAAAAAAAAAAATTTAAAAATTAAAAATATTAAGTGTAATGTAATATTTTGTGTAATGTAATATCTTGTTAACCTGACAAGTTTCACATCATCATGTGGTGTCGTATTCATGATCTATGGAACAAGTACTAATCTAATCTAATCTAAACTAATCTTCGTGTACAGTCCAACCTTTTCGCGTATGGTTTTCAATGCGGTCCTCTACCGATACCAAAGGCCTCTATGGCCTTAAGATGTCTTTTAGAACCATATAGCTCGTTACCTGCTCTATGTGCATTCTTTCTTGCATCAGTTATGGTACCAGCACTCCGGGTTAGAACCAATAGTTGATAGCCCAGCAAATGTAGGGATTAGAAACGGAATTATTACACTAAATGTCTTGGGTTTTGTCAAAATCATAGCCGTTTTATTACGTCATTTTCTTCTTCCTCTCTGCCAAGGAGCACATATCGCCGTTGCCACTGTTGACTTGATGGGAGCATATATCGCCGTTGCCACTGTTGACTTGATGAAGCTTTTTATAAACATCCTGCAGTGTTTATCCTCTTCTTTAGTGTGCCATGAGCTTCATTCAGAATATTCTTAAAGACTATTCCAGCAACCAGTTTATGTCTGGCACACACTGCATTATCGACGACAAAAGCAGAACAGCAGTGTACTTAAAGAGTGTCCCTTTATTTTACATGTTTACTAGCTTAATAAACTAATATTTGGTACGAAATGCAACGGTCTGTCTTCTAGTGTAAGCGACATCGTGCTCCTTGCATACGCCATGTAGGACTTTAACTCCATTACTGTCACGAACTAGACGCATTTTCGTCTTCGTTCCAGATCCAAACGAGTTGTACCCAGGGATATGAAGTTCGACTAGAAGATTCTTGGGAATATCGCTCCCACCTCTATCGATATTTTTCCTAGTACTCATGTCATGAGACTGGATGATTTGTTACTTCCAGGAGCAATTATATATCAAATTGGGAGCCTTCACTCCTCTGTTGTGCATCAATGAGAAGCCGAGACACATCACTGATGCCTTTCTCCCTCGATGTCTTATGACCCGTTCTGGAAAAGCATTAAGTTACGAGAATTTCTGTACTTATGGCTCAAATGGTTCAAATGGCTCTGAGCACTGTGGGACCTAACTGCTGAGGTCATCAGTCCCCTAGAACTGAAAACTACTTAAACCTAACTAAACAAAGGACACCACACGCAACCATGCCCGAGGCAGGATTCGAACCTGCGACCGTAGCGGTCTAGCGGTGCCAGACTGAAGTGCCTAGAACCACTCGGCCTCTCCGGCCGACTACTTATACACTTTCTTGTCATTCTGGCGGATAGCCATTATTTGCTGCAAAATAATCTCGTCTACAGTCGTATTCTCCTCTGCTCTCGTGTCCTTAAATTATTGATGCAAAAAGTTCTGAACACATTTCTCTGACAGATGTTTACAACAAATCGAGTCGTAAAATTCTTCTTTGCTCAGCCCATTTCATCAATTGAACACAAGCCGTATTGATTGCAAATAAGTGACTGCATTATGCCTTTTTTACACGTTAAAATATTCTAGTGACGTTGTAATATTAAGCTTCTCTACTGTACTGCATGCAGATTACTTGAAGAGTGGGGAGTATCCACATCATTGGCTGCCAATTGGAGGTGCCTCATGTTCATAAGGTAGATCTGCATATTTTTAAGGTGTGTTGTGATGGCCTTTATGTGTCACTTTAAATTTCTCCTGCAATGATCTGGCTGACATGACCATGAGAATCAAACCAGTCTTATACAGAACTGATCAGCGTCTATCAGTTGTACCATTAAACAGATATTTTGCAAAGATATCCCGATTGGAAGAGAATAGTGGGTGGGAGGATCTAACCACAAGTTTTCAGAAATTTACCTATAGTTAATGGCTAGTCTGACAACAACACAACTTATTATCTGTTGTGTAGTAGAGGAAGTGAATAACAGTTTATCGCTCTTCTTCAGTACACGTATTTATGGACCCTGAATATTAATAATTATACGATTCAGATACTGCTGTACTGCTATTGACTTGTGATTTAGCATAGTCGAATTGTGTAACTGTCCTGAAGTCACGTTGAAAAGTAAACTTTCGTTTTTTATTAAAACACTAGGAAGTGTACGCATATTTGCTTATTGTACCACACATGATGTTCTGTATTGAAAGAGCTGAATGGCGGGCGTAGATGGTCTTCAGAAGAGAGGTCGATCCGCTTGGGGGACCTAGTATTAACTACCGCACACACACTTCCAACCTGTTCTGAACCTAGCGGCACACCCAGTCCGAAATTCTCCTCTCTTAATCCCTCATCTTATTAGATGCGTAGCATTGGGAAATACAAAAGCCCATCCAACTCATTCGACTTTTTCCTTAGTCTCGAGTGACACAGCCCCCGTCCTAATTCCTTTCACACTCTCAAAGAAGCTTCCGCACACGCCATCGAACGACATACCTATTCAGTGTGACAGCTAATAAATCCCAAAACTTGATGGTAAAATTCTGATGCAAATAGATTTCGTCCAACTAAAAGTTCAGTATCATCCAAACCTCCAAAATGCAGCATTTTCAAATAAGTATATATGCATAATCAGTCATCACAACCACCTCAAAACTCATTATAAACTGTTCGAGGTTAACAGTAAGGGAAGCGAAGCCACGTGTTGCAGTCATCGAAAAATATAAGTAAACCCGTAGATCGATCGCATGCTTTTAAGGACGTCTTACGAGCCAACTGTTCTGGCAAATTGTAGTAGATGTTCTCCGTTATAAAAACATATATCAGTACGTCATCTTCACAACAAAGAGAGATAATTCTTTTACATTTCTTAATAAAAAAAATATAAGAAGTGTATTAGGAAAATTTTTAATTCGAAATTAGATTGCGAATTCCTGGAAGTTGCAAATTACTTTGTTAACGGTATGTGTACTTCGTACTGAATTATTCTGGCAGTTGCGATCTTAGCAGTTTAGTAATGCATTACGTATGGTTGGTGAGGATCTGTGGTGCAGTCAGAAGCGGTCGTCCCTCTTTAGTTGGTGTCCCAGGCAAATTTGCCAACAATGAAATATCGCACAACATGATGCGGGGAGTTGCGTAGCAACTTTGCGATTTTGAATCGTGCTACGTAAACATATTGTCTGTGCTTACGTGCTTTCTATCGAGTTATTCGTTGTGCTATAGTTCTCTATTTTAGTGTAACAAGCCTCTCAACTGAATATCTGCATCGCTTGCCGAAAACCGTTTTCAGGTAGAAGACCGTAGTAAGGCAGCTTTGGGGGAGACGCTGAACGGAACGGTAAGTGACCAATCAACATCTCGCTTACCCAGATTAACATCATTTGCTGTTTGTGTCTTGTGTAGATTACTACTGCTGATCGCTGTGGATTCACGAGGTACACCAGATGTATTTAGCTATATTCAGATATTTAATCATTCAAACTAAATTTTACCGAAAAACGTCCTTTCGAATGATCCCATTCGACGATCAATTTAAGAGGGTAGTTTTACAAAATCGTCCGACATGGTTTTGGATTTAGAAGTACCATGATATGTCCTTGCATTCTATAAATAGGGATAGTTTCTTAGTTTCCTTTACATGCGAAACTGTTAGCCGCCCGCCAACGGTGTTTTGAGTGGTATTAGCAAACAGTATCACGTTACGTTCTACACGTTGTGTAGATTATCATGTTCCTTCATTTTTTCAGAGTGCAGTCAACGAAGAACAAGCCGGCAATTCCCTTTTCTCTCCTTACCTATTATGTCACAAGAAGCAACTACAAAATGTTTCACAAAGCTATAATGACCCTTCCCATGATCGCCCTATGAATCACTAGCAAACAGTGCTAAGACACGGACGCGGGTTTTTGGTTTTACAGAAAGTGCAGTACCACCGTATTGAACACAGATGTGAGCTACTAATAATGCTAAGGCAAGGAACGGATTTGGATGTAAGCTACGCAAGTCTCTGCAAAATGTGCTACACTGCTAGAGAGGAAACCGATCCCTAGCCTCCCTGTACGACAATTGTAACGCTCTTCAGGTAAACGCAACTTCCTTTACCACGAGTGATGATCGCTGTCCAGTTAACGGAAAGACTACACTTCCCCATCATTTACTGCCCAGTTCTCTTACGTGGGTGCACAAATTAACTGCACTGTGCTCGCTTTTTTTATAGTGAGCTACTTTATGTTTATTAAGTCAGTACCTATTTGCGATTTTGTGTAAAATGCGTTTCTATAAGCAACGGCTAAGACGTGTAATGTTGTCAGAGGCCAGTGTATGGTGAGTGGGACAACAAAAGAATCGGTAAATGTAGCGCCTTGGTTCTGTCCGTATTGTAAATCTGTTTAATCAAGTTGCAGACAATGCTGAATTAATGGACGTCGAGAAAATTGTTGGAATACTCTGATCATTGAAACGCCTTACTTGTAGACTGCATAAATCTGTTCCCCTCAGAAATATCTGGCACTTGTAGGTGGAACTACACTTAATGGACACACCACACATCGTCAGTATATTTTGCAAGGTGCGTGTGAATATGTCCGATGGACTGCGAATGATCAAATCCATGTGACTAACCATAACCTGCCGTATTGGATTATCTGTCATATACTGAAATAGCTGAAGTTCCATAACACTTATGTGACCCACTTATGATGCAGAGCGAACTAATTCAAGCCCCTAGGAGGTTTCTTCAGATGTTGGAGCTGAGGCTGCAGTTATACTTTTGATATCCCTGATGCTATGAAAGATATCCCAGCCACTGACAGCGAGGACAACGAATTTGTCAATGTCCAACACATGTTGACAGGATGTTACACTTGGGACAGAATCATCCTAGTGGTACTTTACATAACAGATCACTTAGGAACAATAAATATGTACTCAGGAGAATCACAGTGTGAACAAGTGCCGAGTGAAGTTATTTCGACCACTCACGTAAGAGGATTCAACAGGATATCCTGGGCAAGTATCGTCTATAAACAAAGAAACGAAAACTTATCGTCTTGGATCAAGATGCTTTTTCCAGAAGAATGCTACTACTGATGCACAAGATGACCTAGAATCAATTGCCCATGTCGGTTTTGGGGTTATTCGAGAAAAAGATAGAAAATGGATATTAATCGCACCCACAACTACAAGCTTCGCCCCCTCTCCCTTCAGGATTGTTAGCAACATGTGTATGTCACTGTCTCCTTCCATGATATTACAATTTGCTACTACAGAAAAGTTTGCCCCTAATTTCTCTCCGTTGATTGCAAATTATGTCAAAATGTTACTCGCCAGCTGCAGATACAAAAACGTTATTGTTTTCCTACTTCTGTGCCACTGGCGAACCCAAAGGGGTGAGGAGGGGGCATCTTTTCCACCGTAAAAAGAAATAATATTGAAAGGCTGAATTCTCTCTAGCCAATTATACAGATACAAACATTCTGTGTATGTATGAAGTAGGTGGAACATATTAGGAGTACGTATTAGGAGTATGCATCGTCATACCTCTATCTCATTTCATCCTTCACAGCTAAAGTTACAACAGCTGCCTATCTTCCATCTTCCTCCCCATCCCCCCCACCCCCAGCAACAAACCATCAAGTCCCATTAATTTCTATTAAGAGGTTGTGTGTGTGTCCTACATCTACATCAATTCTCCGCACGCCACCTGATGGTGTGTTCCCGTGGTTAATTCTGGTACCACTAAGAGATCTCCCCATCGCTGTTGCATTCGCGAAAGTTGCGGGGGAAGATTCATTTTCGGAAAACCTCTGTATTAGTTCAAATTTCTCGAATTTTTCCATTGTGTAATTTTCACGATGTAAAAGAAACTATGTGGTTTATTCGTCTCCTCCCAGAACGTACTGTCTTGCATTTACGTGTAAACTTCTGTGTGATCAAGAACACCTCTCTTGTTGCGTCAGATACTGGAGCTCGTTGAATATCTCTGTAACATTCTCGCGCAAACTAAACGATCGAGTGGCACGCCACTTTTCATTGGATCTTTTCTCTCTCTTTTCTATTAGCCGGCCGGAGTGACCGAGCTGTTCTGGGCGCTACAGTCTGGAACCACTCGACCGCTACGATCCCAGGTTGGAATCCTGCATGGGGCATGGGTGTGTGTGTGATGTCCTTAGGTTAGCTAGGTTTAAGTACTAAATTATAGGGGACTGATGACCTCAGAGGTTAAGTCCCATAGTGCTCAGAGCCATTTGAACCAACCTTTTCTATTAGCCCTACATGCTCAGGACGCCAAGGTGATGAGCATTACTCAAGAATCAGTCGAACAAGCGTTTAGCAAACCACTTCTGTCGTGGACTAGATGCATCACCGTATCTTCCGTCCTGCGATGTCCGTGTGGTACCTGTGTTTAGATTACTGAAAAATTTAACATCAAAGGCGATTGTTGGGAAACAAAGGAATGCAGAACAGAGAAAACAAATGGTACACATTTCACGTACATCCATATTTCGAACATAATATTAAGTATATTGCTTCTTTGAGCCATGGTATCCTATTCTTCAGTTGAATTAGAATCTGAACTGAAGAGTGGAATACTAGTGGAGAAAACAAGAAACCATAAAAAAAGGCCGGCCGCGGTGGCCGTGCGGTTCTGGCGCTGCAGTCCGGAACCGCGGGACTGCTACGGTCGCAGGTTCGAATCCTGCCTCGGGCATGGGTGTGTGTGATGTCCTTAGGTTAGTTAGGTTTAAATAGTTCTAAGTTCTAGGGGACTTATGACCTAAGATGTTGAGTCCCATAGTGCTCAGAGCCATTTTGAACTATAAAAAAGGGACAGAATTAACGTTAGCATGGACTACCACAGTTGACGTGTATGAATTGTATCCCGAACTTGAGTCAATCTGTGTTGGTTAACTGCAGTACGTGATACGTATGTCTACTTGTAGGTCAGCTGAAAAAATGGATACAAATTCTACAGTTGTTCCTTTTTATGCCTCCACTACTACTAGTATTCTATTCTTCAGTGGATACTAGTGCTAGGGAAGGCCAAAACCTCAACAAGCAAGACGGGAAACCGAAAGTGCGTGGCATTGGCATCCTGTAACTCATTTCAACTACGAAAGTCGTATCCTGTTCTTCAGTGGAATAGTCGGAAGCGGCCGCTGCTCATTAGCTTAGGTTCCAGGCGAATTTGTCAACAGTGAAATATCGCACGACATGTTGAGGACAATTGCGTAGCAACATTGAGATTGTGAATCGTGCTGCGTATACATATTTTCTGTGCTTACGTGATTTTCGTTGAGATATTCCTTGTGCTAAGTGCTTCTTCTTGGGGAGGAATGCTAGTCAACTAAATATCTGAAATGCTTGTCGAGAAGCTTCCTCAAATAGAAGAAAAAAAACCAGCGTTGGGTGGGACACTGTACGGAACCATGAGTGATCAGTCAATATCTGTTCTCACTCATCTCTGAACCACACTAAAATCCTGTGCTGCTAATGTTGGCTGTACGCTTCTGGCGCTGACCGTTGTAGCCTCACATGTCAAATCAAATGGATCTAGCCATTTTTGGAAGTTTAGTTGTACCAGTTACATTTTACTGAAAAAAGGGTCAATTCCAGATATCCGAGTTTATCATCATTGTACCAGAGCAGTCTTATAAAACTGGCGGTCGTGGTTTCGGTAAATGATATACTCTACTGGGTTTCCTTCCTTCTATAAATTTCCAATATTTTCTATGATTCTTTATCAAGAGGGTATATTGACCATACACTGACGTCATTCTGCCTCCTATTAGCATACTGTATCATGTCGCATCCTGCATAACGTGTTGGTTACAAACATACTCTATTTTATTGTGCGCTACTCACCAGCTGCCGATTCACGCACACACACCAGCTTGAGAAGAGGGAAACCTTTCCTACCTAGAGAGAAATAGGCATCTGTGTAACGTCTACTAGGTGCAAGTTTGACCTCTCCTGAAGAAAGTGCTGCGAGAATCTTTCTGAAGGTCGATGTAGATTCTACTAAGAAGACGTTTCGCTCCGTTAACTCCTGACCTGTCCTCGAAGTAACTGACACCGTAATACTCTATTTGACAAATTAATTAAAGTACCTAGAAGACATGGGCGGGCGTCATCGTAACTTCATAAAAGGAGGCACCATCGGCGGATGTATACGAGTAAACGATTTACAGTTGCAAATCTCAGTCATATGCAGAGCGGCCACCAGAATGCAGTAGCGCTGTTTGTGTTTAGTGTTGTCAAGAGCCCTGCCAGGGTATATATGCGTCGTGAACACTATCAGATATGGAGTGACCACAGGAAGACATGTTGCTTACTCGTGTGAGACGGGTTATCTGCACCTGATGGGTATACCACGGTCATCTAGAGTTGTCTAAATTTACTACTCAAAGAACTGAATCGTGTTGCCATGATTCAATAGTACAGTACAAGCGTCTCTATAAATCGCTTGCATGATGTCGTGGTACTCTCGTTGCAAACAAGATCGTCATATCTGTTCTGGATAAAAGTTGTCTCGACATCAAATCGAAGGTCAAGTCGGTTCCAGTGCCAACATCTATATCACGGAACTGTGTACTTGTGGGCCAGCTTGAATTAGAAGAAGATACGACCGTTTTTGCCCCATTCCGAACTGAATAGCTGCGTATCTTGGCAAGTGGGGGAGAAGGGTAATAATAATAAGTGAGCTGTTATTGTTAAACTCTTTGGAAATTTCACTCGACGTTGTTATCACCGAAACAGAATAACATAACAGCTCAACTCATGAAGCTCCATTTTGTTTCCCTCCCACCCTTCCATTTTTTGCTCATTTCGGCATTTACAACTTGTGTAGCAAAGCCTAAATGTGGTGGCAAGTGTCTTGCAGACATTCTGAACGTCGTTGTCAAGTCCTGAAGTCCGAACTTATGTACTGTTGATGTACTAAAAACCACTTGCCATGTCTATAAATTGTCGCCATTGCTTGAATAATCACATTTCTATCCGCGTTTGTCTGTGTTTGATTGCCTCATGCTGTTACGACTGCCTCATAATGTTCGAGGTTCATACTCCACAATATTGAGTCCACGTGTAATTTCTGCGGACTTTCGTGATTAAATCAACTGAGAGGCCGCATTCTACTCCCAAAAAAATATCAACATCTACATTTAAATGTAAACTCCGCACTCCACTGGTCAGAACGTAATGGACGGTACATCACATCGATAATACAGGTTCTGTTTCCCGTCCCATTCGTATATTGAGACTGGGGAAAACGGCGCTCTAAATGTTTCTGTGCATGCCCTCATCTCTCTTATACCCATGATACCTACGCGGGTTTTACGCTAGTTGGTTCAAATGGCTCTGAGCACTATGGGACTTAACTGCGGAGGTCATCAGTCCCCTAGAACTCAGAACTACTTAAACCTAACTAACCTAAGGACATCACACACATCCATGCCCGAGGCATGATTCGAACCTGCGACCGTAGCGGTCACGCGGTTCCAGACTGTAGCGCCTAGAACCACTCGGCCACACTGGCCGGCTTTACGCTAGTGACATCCGAAAGTCATACGGACTGTCATAATTAACTGACCAAAACTGTGCAAGAACTACGTCGGCTCCATTCCAAATAAGCTCGTTCAAGTTACTCGACCATTTGTTTTCCACTTTTGTCTGGGGTTTTCCTAGATTTTACGATGCTAGCAGCGCCTCTCTGAATTTGTATGATTTATAGTACTAAAGAACGGAATACAACCCGTCAGCTTTGAAAAAGGCGTCACAAGTTACCACAGATAATGTAGTGCGAAGACAAAGACGAATGTTGACAGAAAAAGGAATATAGTACAGAGAAGACAGATCGTGGATATGTACCACATACATCCCAATTTCGAACGTAATGCTACAATTATCTCTAAATATCTCTTTCTCGCAGTGCACGGTCTTAGTATCATCTTATTGTGTTAAGCCATATAAGCCAATAGAAGGATAGAACACAAATGTAACCGAAAGAAAAAAAAAGAATGCGGTATATAGGTTGTATATCATAGGTCAACTGAAACACAGGACAAAAATTTTACATATGTTAGTTTCCCACATTGGGTAGTACTATTGCCAGTCCAAGAATAGGATAGTAGTACTAGAGAAAGCGAAAGAGCAAAAAACGTGAAATATGTATCCAGTTCTTCAGCTGAACTATATAGTTAAGTTTACCTGTAAAGGTCAATTGAAGAGTAGGATACTATTACTAACGAATACGAAAAGGCTACAAACGTGACATTTGTATCTTCTACTTCTGTTGACCTATATTGGCTAATACGTAGTACTAGCAAAGGTGGGAAAGCGACAAACGTAAAATTTTTATCATTTGATTAAGAGTGATATTCTGGTATTAGCGAAGGCGAAAAAAGGAAACAAATGTAAAATTTTTATCCATTACTGCAGTTGACGCACGCAGAGTGTTTTCGTAAGACGGTGCAAAAGTATAACAAGACAAAGAGAATGCTCCACTGCACAATTTGAGGTAGGGAAAATGCAGTCCGGATGCCAACTTAAGGGGATATGAAAGTAAACTTGTCTACCTCTTTGTTTAGCATTGCTGGTTCCTGAGGTTATTTACTAATAAGCGTTGAAGTTTGCACGTACTGTGCCGTTTATTAATATACACATTCTTTACTTCTTGAAAGGAAACAAGGAAAAAGAGCCTGATTACTAGCGGGTCGTGATGGAGTATCTGTTTACTTTATTTGTCCATAAGATTGCTTTGTTGTAGCGTATGTACATTGTCCCATGACAAAACGTGCTATGAATCACCGACAGACCCATTCAATACCCAGTGCTGTTCAGAGACGTACGGTAGAATGGGATGGTGCAGTACCTGTACAGTTTCGTCGAACTCACTGACGTACATCTTATTTGTGGGGAAATACGTTGCAAACTCTCGCTGCCGAAAGGTTATACAGGGAACGATACCCTAACACCCATAACCCACCACGACGAGTGTTTACTTCTCTCGATCAACGTATGTGGGAGACTGGTTTATTGGAAAAAAGAAACGAGAAACAAGAAACATGAGGACGACTCGGACACTAGATTTTGAAGTGGTGGTTCTGTAACGTGTGCAGCGGACCCACTACGAGTACTCGTCGTATTACACGTGAAGTGGGCGCTGCACATGTTAGCATGTTGCGATTAGTCCACCAAAAATTACACCCATCTCACCCACAACGTGTCCATGCAATGCTTGTGACTGACTTTGCACCAAGGGTAGCATTGTGTCAGTGGTGGCTCGAACAATGGATTGATCGACCACGTTTCTACCAAATCCTGCTGTATACTGACGAGGCCTCAATTGATCGTAATGATATTTCGAACAGCAGGAATAGTCATGTGTGGGATGAGGATTTCCTCACGCTGTAATAGTGTCACACCATCAAGTACGTTTCTCTGAGTATATCAGGTGGAAATGGGGGGGGAGGGGGGGGGCATTGTAAGCAACAATCTCTTTGGGCAATATCTTTCACCCAGTCGTCTGAATGGCCACCTGTACTTCAGGTTATTCCAAGGCCGCAGCCGTGGTTGTTCGGAGAGGATGTGGATGCTACACGACAGTGCACGGCCTGACTTCAGTGTGGATGTCCGGAGCCATCTCAGTGCTCTATATCCTGGTCGCTGGATTGGAAGGGAAGTACCTAATCCATGGCCTTTTAGGTCACTGGACCTGAATCCCCTTGATTATTTCCATTGTGTCACTTCTGTGCGAGACCCCAGTGGGACGCCAGAATTGTAACTGCCTGTGATATGATCGAAACACGCCAGGAATGATTGTTTGGTTGCGTCAGAACTTGTTCGCCGATGTCATGAGTTGGATGAGGCTGATGGCCGTCAGTTTCAACACATTTTGTACATTACAGTACAAATGGTACATTCATTGTGTCAGTGATGGTATTTGCAGTTAACTGTAAATACTGTAAATAAAAATGTACATAATAAAGTGATTTTATTTCTATTAACCTCATATGTTGACTTCTCCGATCCCAGTTTCCGTGTCAAAAATTGTTCATTGGAGCATCCTCTATGTCCTGTCAATTTTTGTACGCCCTTAGAGAAACACCCTGTATAGGCCAGTGGCAGAGTAGGTTACTGAAACTAGCGCAGGCAAAATAGCGACAAACGAAAAGTTTTTTTCCTGCACTTCAGTTGACCCGTATTTCAGTTAACCTGTATTTCAGTTAACCTATACAGATCAACTCAAATGAATAATACGATGCTAGTACTAGCAAAGGAGAAGTAAAGCGATAAACCTAAAATTTTCATCTTTTGCTTGAGATGGCCTATTCAGGTCAACTTAAGAATGGGGTACAACATGCAGTATCCGTAGTTCAACAGAGGTGCCAATGCCATTTTACGTACATCGGTTTTTTTGGGGTTTTCTAGCACTAGTATTTTACTCTGTACTTGACGTACATACTACAGGATACGAATCAACTGTAGAAGAAACAGCAGCTGGAACGACTCACTATCAGACAAAGGTACAATTCGAAATGATTTCTAGTGACCTTTTGCACAGAAATAAAAGTGCTACCATATAATGCAATGCAGTGGTAGCCTGTAGGTGATTTCCTTTATAGATCCACTGTATGTAGTCATAACTCTTCAAAGAAACGAAAGATAGTCGTTCGCCTTCCCTAATACTGAGTGATCTTTATGGTCACATTTCATTCTGCTTTTTGTACTACCCTAAATATTTATACCATGTGACGAGAGGTGCCAATATGTTCAGAATTATTCTTGTATTCGCAGGGAATCGGATTATTTACCTTTGTTATAGGCACAATCACTTTTATTCGTATTTAAAGAGAACGATTATCAATTTTGACAAAATTTTCTATACCTCTACAGCAGGGATCCCCAAACTATTTTCGACAAGTGACCCCTTTTCCAAAATGAACTGTTACCTCAAACCCCCATGGCCAAATTACCCACTTTTAAGATCAACCCCCTTATTCTTAATGGTCCGCTAACTTAAAACAGCTGCTACAGAGTGTTATTTTTCATTCTGACTTAGGTCAATAGAAGAAGACAGAGTGAGAATTAGTAATGCTTTAAGTTAGCAGACTATTATGTATAAGGAGGCTTATCTTTAGTTTTTTTCCTATTGATACAAAATACCTAGGTACTAAGGTACCAGTTGGAAAACCTTGCACTTGGTTTGGTGAGAAAAATTGACTTCATTTTCTCATCAAAATTTAACAAAATAAAAAGACATACATTTCAGTAAATATCAAGTTTAATTTACAATGTTTATTATAAATTAGGTAATCTTAAGTAGGTAGGAAATTATATTTAAAAAAGTGTTAATTCGCAAAGAGAAAATAAAACATTCAGTGTGATGGATGAACCTGGTGATTATCTACCAATCTGGCTACATCCGTTTCAATATTGGTGAGTTGCAGCCGTAAATCTCCACGTTCGTTGATTTTCAAACGGTTTCTTTGTTTCGTCAAAATGTTTGATACCACACTGAAGCTTTTTTTCAACTAGGTATGATGATGGGAAAGCGATAAGGTATTTTTCAGCAATGTTCCACAATGTAGGATACTGTGTTTCAACGTTGCGTTGCAACCAGAACTTCTGATAGCCTTGGTTGAACTTCTAATTAAGCTCTTCGTCTGTGCTGATGGTAATCAACTCTTCTTGCATTATCACATTGGCTTCTTCTATGGCTGTGGTATTGTACGGATTTATTATCCTTTGAGGAATTTGTAAATTTAAAAGATTCTCAAACCTCTCCGTATAATCCTTGTGTAATGCTTCCAAGTGAGTGACATATAATAAAATGTCATCGTCTCGAAGCATTTCTGGTAATTTTGACAAATGCGGAAACTGCGAATATTCTTTTCTGCCTAAATTTTGTTTATAAAAGATTAGTTTAGCCACGAAGGCCGATGTCATTGATTTTGTTTTAATCAAGTTAAGATCGTCACCCTGCAGTTGCAAATTAACTTTGTTGAACATTCCAAAGATATCAGTCAAGTACTAAATATCTGTTTTACAATTGTTCAGATTTTCTTTCAAATTCGGATCTTTTTCTTGTAAAAACTCCAATACAGATTCGAAAATGTCTGAAAATCTTTCTAAGCAAGAACCTCTTGATAGCCAGCGAACTTCAGTGTGCAGAAGTAATCGAGTAAAGACTTCGTGGTTTTCCTTACATAGCTGAGCAAATAACCGAGAGATCAAAGAATTGCTTCGAATCTTGTTGATGGCATTTATTACATATTGTAAAGACTTATGCAATCTAGGACTCAGCTTTTTTGCTACTAAATGCTGCCTGTGAATCATGCAGTGAATGACCAGTACATCAGGCAGTTGTCGCTTTAAGTGAGCTATAAAACCACGACGACGACCAACCGTAGACGGTGCACCATCAGTCGCAACAGAAGCAATGTTCTTCCATGGAATAGCTTTGTCAGGAAAAAAAAAAATATTCCACGGCCTGAAAAATCGATTCCCCTCCGGTATCAGTCTCTAAATATGTAGCAAAAAGCAGTTCTTGGAACATACTTTCATCTTTGATAAATCGAACATATCCTAACAACAGAGCTTCATTGCCGGCTAATATAGACTCGTCCAACTGGAGATAGAATCTGTTGGTCTGTAAGAACTTGCATAAAATGTTTTCCGCATCGCGTCCCATCTCGTCTATGCGTCTCTGAACGGCGTTATTGCTCAAAGGTATTCTCTTTAAAACATCATGTGCGGGTTTGTGCAATACATTGTTAAGGACCTCCGCAATGACTGGTAAGATAAGCTACTCTCCTATTGTGTGGGATTACCCCGACTTCGCTATTAGTAAAGATATATTACAGGGCGCTCGTAAACCATCATCGTCTTTAATCGATGATGACGCAAACATCGATCTTATGGATGGCCTTTTGTCTAGTTTTTCTTTAAGTGCGTGAAAAAACGGCAAGGGCTTACTTTTTTTGTCAGCATGTACTCTTGATAAGTGGTCATCCCTTTTTGAAGGTTTCATGGCATCGTTACTGAATACTTTTTCACATATGAGACACATCGGCAAGTGTTGATTTGATGGAGATGCAAGAAATCCGAACTTCAAGTAGTCCAAACTGTATTGTCTGCATTTTTTTTCGTGTCCGCCATCATAATACTCTCAGTAATCCTGCAAGTAGAAAACTACCTAAATTAAAAAAACAATAAACTGTTAAATTTGCACACTATCTTATTTTTATCACCCCCACGTAACGGATTCTTGTTGGGTGTTACTGACTTACTCATTGATAAACTTGGATTACTATATTAGGTAAGTAACTATAATAGGTAATTAGGCATAGAAAATTCGTATTAGTTAAGTAGGTACCTATCAGCATAAGAACGAAAACCAAAGCAAACTGAACACTTCAAAGTTTAGGTACCTACCTACTTAACAACTTAAGTGTAAGTAATTTTTACAAATACTTTTATACCTACCTGTTTAAAATATGTTGTATGTTGTGTTTACCACTTTTTCAGTCACTTTACTTCACTTAATTTAGCTATGTAATAACTTTGCAACCTCTTGAAATAAATGAGTACTTATATGAGTTATTATCGTTCAAGCTCCAACGAATTTGAAAACGCAAATGAACTTTCAACCTAAGTGCAAGCTCGTTAAGTAGTAAAATATCAGGATTATGTTTGGAATTCATCATGAATTCGTTTGTGTTAAGTCGCGTAAGCTTCAAATAGAGAGCAAGTCAAAACGCGCCTGAAAGACATACGCTCGAACTCATTATCTTGCACAAACTTGTCCACACTGACTTGCCGAGTTCTTCATCTTGTACGAACTTGAGACTTTACATTACTACAACAATGCTATTTCCTACAAAAATATTAATTATTCTTAGTACACGTAACACAACATAAAGAATACAGTACCCACCTATCTTGAAAGTTTTAAATAAGAACTTGGGTTAATTTAATAGCGGTCGATTTTTAGACCTCGTCGACCCCGAAAATCAGTTTTCGTTTATGTCGACCCCTAGGAAACCGATATCGACCCCAAAGGGGTCGATATGGACCACTTTGGGAATCCCTGCTCTACAGGAACGTTGAACGACGGCACTTTTCTGCAAGAAATAAAATCTTCAGCTAACATTCTTATACTGCTTCTGAGCCTATTTGATAAATAGTATTTGTATACTGAGACTGTCAGAGGTCTTACTACGCTTTCTTGGCGATCACCCGATGTGGCTTTCGTTTCTGTGGAACTTTTGCCATCCAGTAGAACGTTCTACGCTGTGTTAGTCACGGCAAACACAAGATATGTGTCTAGTGCAAGACTATTTGTTACCTTTCACTTTACAATGTAATCTACAAGCATCGTCATCCAATCCTAATAAATACCTTTCTGTTTGTACGAAATGAATACACATCATTCACTCTCTTTTCTCATTTTAATCTTTTCTCGATCGTATTTAATGTTTCGGCATTTTTGCGATTTACGTGGACATATATACTGTATGTCTGGTTGAATTTGTACGTATATTTCGCACGTATATTCCTATGAATCTCAGAGTTAATGCCGTTTGAGAGCTCTTTTACAGCCTTAACGACAAAACATGTACCAGTGGGACCGGTTTATGGAGCTTGGTACTTTGGCTCCTTTTCTTTGGGCGCTACTTCCGAGCAAACGGCTGTTAGCCTATTTTCATGCAGATATGGCATTAAACTGGTAATGTGAACAATGTGTGGGAATATGGAGGAAGGGCACATAGAAGTAACCAACAACAAAAAGTACGACAGGTGCAACTCACAACACAGCATTTTGATTTATAATATCACACATAATGATGGAACTATGATACTAAATGCGCAGTGAAATCCATCACTTTTCCGTGTAGGATCTAACATCAACCCGAAAGATGAGTGTGTTTCCTTTCTACTCACCTTTACAAGTCCATCCATTGAATCTGAGATTGAATGACTTATTAACTTCTCAAAATAGTTTTGAGCCTATTGTATTATTTTACTACCTATAACCGTTTCCGAAAAATCTTACATTATCAATAACGTAACGCTTCTAGTGGTTTCATGTGCATATTTTCACACTTCTTACTCTCAGCAAGCTGTTTTCTTAGGACTCTCGCCCTGTTGTGATTTCAAACTTCATGACTGCCTACAATCGATACGCTGTCATTCTATTAGCTTAACGCGTGAACTCAGGTCAACACTTGAAGTGATTATAAATCTTTCTTCGCAGATGTTCCGAAGGCTTTTCGGCGCGTTCTGCCTCCGCTTTCGGGGGGAGTCAGATGATGAATCTTTCGAAGACCTGATAGATGAAGATTTAATTGGAAAGCCAGAGGTGAGAAACATCGAGATTTACTGAAAAAATAGTAATCATTATTAGGAGTATGCATATTCTACTTATTTAGACACTTACCATACATTACATCACAAATTACTATAACGACAACTGAAAGTTGAAAGTCTATCTTAGTTATTCGAAGAACTGTCAATCATCGAATAACAGCTGACTTCATTCGTTCGTATAAACGAGCTTCTAGCATCAATCAAAGGGAGTATCGATGGACTGTCTAGATAGTCGTTTAATGATTACATAGACCCCAGCAGTCAGATAAAAGCTTCTGTTCATATCTGCACATTAATTCCAATAAACGCTGTCACAGTAGATACTCTGCACGATATTACTTACTGAAGTAACGTTTATTAACATGCACAATTTAATCAATATTAAAAAGGAGTGAGAAGTGTTATGCCGTTAGTAACATGTAAAACTTCAAGAGCTGAAACAAATCGTTATAACTTGATAAAATAATTCATCGAGTAATTCACTTGAACCACTGTACTACTTACAACATGTTTTCGATCTCTACACAGGGTAAAATACTATCGATATTCTCACCTTATTACTATCTGAATCTCAGGTTTTTTGATACATCAACTGAATGTTGCAAAGCTGACAAATCTGATAACGTTAATATTGCAATAGTTTTTATTTTATACGTGAATGATCGCACACGAAATATTATACTTTAGATAAACAGTAGAGAAAAAGCTAGTAACCACAACAGAATGAATTGTGACGGTGGAAACAAATCTCCCACAGAGGATGAGCGTCGCGCGTTGGCGGCTGCGCTCAGACGTGGACGAGTTGGTGCTGCTGGCAGCGCAGGCGGAGAAGACCCGGCCACCGCCTGCTGCTGTTGACGTAGACTGCGGCAAAGTCATCGGGAAGGTAAGCTACCACTGTGGCTGTCACTAAGGATGGATGCGACACACTACCAGCAGTATAGGGGGCGACGAAATTCCAGTCCTTGCTCAGATATTACACATTTGTGAATCACGAAGAAACCCCCCACCCCCTCAACGCCCCTCCCCACCACCGCCGCCATCCAGCCCCATAACAAGCTCATACTATTGGTACCCAGTGACGTTGCTCATCATCAAAATTGAGGCGTCCTTCTAAATTACCGAAATACGAAGAATTATTACTCATGACTTTAAGGGATCTGTTCAGTACACGAATCTTACATTTCTTACCGTTGTGGTATTCCTGTAGATCGGTAGCTAGTGCAAAAGTTAGCATACTCCTTGGGAGGAGCTTACTTCTTACTGCTTTTCTTTTTTGCACAATCTCCAAAACCGACAATCTCTTGAAACTACATGCCCACCCACCAGATACTATTCGCTTTTAATGAGATATACTGAAGTCATAGCTCCACTAATTTAGCTGAAATACGTCTCCAAATATGCCACAGTATAATCACGTAGGAAATGTGATTTTATTATGTTATTCGATACTGACGTTTTCACATGTGTCTCACGACTCATTTCATAGTACTAGTAGACATCAAATGGTATCCCTAACGTACAGCCTTGTTTCATACAAGATACGAATTTTCAGACCATTACAAAGTTGTGCAAAACTAATCAGGCTGAGAGATCTTGTCAACGTTCATGAATATGTTTCAAGCCTCTTTCGTTTCTCCTGTCACACAGAAAACAGAACAGCCACATCTTATGTACAATTTTAGCTTCAAAATCACCTTACAGAATCTTTGATACTATTGTTAAGTGGATAAGTAATAAGATTTAACGCAAAGAATTGTTTTTCTGTGCAGGTGAATGACGCTTGGATAATTGTGACGACCGCCGAGATCCATGAGCCTCCAGTAAAGGTGAATGACGAGGACATCCCGCCGATCCCTCGCCGCCGCAGAGGATGTCGGAGGTGCTGGGCGGAGAAAGTTGGGGCGAAGACCATTGTGAGCCCACATGGTGGCCGGGCTCACCGCTTCACTACCCACTAAACGTGTTTCAAGGATGGCAGATGACGAGGAACTCCAGCTGATGCCTCGTCACTCTGGATAGTGTGGGAAGTGCTGGGTGGAGAAAGTGGGAGCAGAGACTGTTGTGATATTACATTTTGAGTTGGGATATTGGTCCATCAACCAACAACCATATTCATGAGACAGTAAGGAGGGTAGATGACGAAGTACTCCCTTCCATGCCACGTCGCCAGAGATTGAGTCACAGGTGCTGGGTGAAGAAAATTTTGTGTTTGCATGGAGTCTGAAGAGACTGGCTAGTCAACAAATAAACGTAATCATGAGGCAAGAAAGCCGCAGATGACGTGGAAGTTTCACATCATCATAGAGGGCTTCGGAAGTGCTGCGTGGAGAAGATTGGAGCGGAAACTATTGTAGACTTGCATGGTGGGTGAAGCCTGGTTCACCAGCCAATAAATCTATTAAAGAGCCATGAAGCCCATCAGATAATTACTGAGTCCCGCCGATGCCACATCGCCAAAGTTGGCAGCGGAGGTCCTGGGTGATGAAAGTCAGAGTGAAAACTGTTGTGCTGTTGCATTATGAGTGGAGACACAAGCTCATCAGCCAATAAACGTATTCATGAGACATGAAGCCCATCAGATAACGAGTGAGTCCTGCTGATGCCACATCGCCAAAGTTGGCATCGGAGGTCCTGGGTGAAGAAAGAGTGAAAATTGTTGGGCTATTGCATTATTTGTGGAGACCCAAGCTCACCAGCCAATAAACATATTCATGAGACATGAAGCCCATCAGATAACGAGTGAGTCCCGCCGATGCCACATCGCCAAAGCTGGCATCGGAGGTCCTGGGTGATGAAAGTCAGAGTGAAAACTGTTGTGCTGTTGCATTATGAGTGGAGACACAAGCTCACTAGCCAATAATCATATTCATGAGACATGAAGAACATCAGATAACGAGTGAGTCCCGCCGATGCCACATCGCCAAAGTTGGCATCGGAGGTCTTGAGTGAAGAAAGAGTGAAAATTGTTTGGCAATTGCATTATTTGTGGAGACCCAAGCTCACCAGCCAATAAACATATTCATGAGACATGAAGCCCATCAGATAACGAGTGAGTCCCGCCGATGCCACATCGCCAAAGTTGGCATCGGAGGTCCTGGGTGATGAAAGTCAGAGTGAAAACAGTTGTGCTATTGCATTATGGGTGGGAACACAAGCTCACCAGCCAATAAACATAGTGATGAGACATGAAGTCCATCAGATAACGAGTGAGTCCCGCCGATGCCACATCTCCAAAGGTGACATCGGAGGTCCTGGGTGAAGAAAATTGGAGTGAAGACTCTTGTGCAGTTGCATGATCGGTGGGGACACTTGCTCACCAAGAGGCAAGAATTACAACAGATGACGCTGAAGTCCTGTCGCAAGATAGATGTTACATTCATGTGAATTAAACATGTCTAAATTGTATAAATATTTGAACTGTATAACCAATTAAATTTATGAATGATATGTCTCTGAACTACTGACTTTATATGTTCCTGTGTTAACTAGGCTTTTTTCTCAATCTGCTCTCCTTTAACAGATACTGAAATAACTATTACAGCTTTCACCAAGGTTCCAAGTCTTTCTCTTTATAAATGTGACTGCACACAGAGAAATATTTCGCAGTGTTACCTATTCAGATGTGGATCTCACACAACACTATTATACGTGAACTGCCGCAGTTTTCAGCACATAGGCTGGCCTTATTCAACAGAAAATCGCAAGTAATGTCTAGGTAATATATTTCACAAGTACTGGTCAAAACACACAAATGATCTTTTATATTAGTGTTAACAACTTCTTCCCAGTGGTGCTCTGTGCTACAATATATTTACATAATTTCCTCTAATTCTGAATTGTCAGAAAATTAAATAGTTCTGTAACGTAATTAAAAATCAATGGCGGAAGGATGTTATTCGCTCAAATACCTGCTCCAGAAGAGAAGCGACGACGTGGGACATTTCTCTGATCATCGAGTAAAACATTCGCGGATCGCTAAGCTAAAAACTCTCCATCTCTTCGATGAACTTCAATGACATGTTTCTGGACGTAACTAAAATTTACACACACTGGACTCGCATTCGGGAGGACGACGGTTCAATCCCGTCTCCAGCCATACTGATTTAGGTTTTCCGTGATTTCCCTAAATCGTTTCAGGCAAATGCGGGTATGGTTCCTTTGAAAGGGCACGGACGATTTCCTTCCCCATCCTTCCCTAACCCGAGCTTGCGCTCCGTCTCTAATGACCGCGTTGTCGAAGGGACGTTAAACAACACTAACCCCCTAACTCCCTAAAATTTACTTTCCAGAATAATAAATAATGATTTTGTTGTGATTTTACAATACACCTTGGGACTTTATGTGGCAGTTTCTAATGATGTGGGATATTAGCTTTAACACAACATATATAGCTCCCCATACATTGTTAATCATTTTTAAATTTAGTTTCTAGTTTTAAGACTATTGTATGAAATTACAAAAGTTACTTAAGGTTAATCACACTTGTGCTGAATTATTAGTGTCTGTTCATATTTATTTGTGCTTCAGGCAAAATCGAAGACAGTACACTGAGTAACTAGCAATGTCCCAAGTGATGTACTCTGTGGTGGAACTACCTGAACACCTAGATGATGAAATAATCATGCTATTCCTTATTTAACACTACAAATTTTGAGATAACCGAAAATAATCCTACAGGCAATATAATAGCACTGTAGTAAGTGGTGAAATTTAGTGTATCTAAATCAATTACTAAATCCACAAAAAGTATGAGCATAGGTCGAATAGACAAAAATATTTACATAGCATGAAAAATGTTTAAAATAATATGAAACAATCATAAATATGTAGATACGCATTGTTAACTTACAAATAAATTGGTTTGTTCCAGCAAAATACATAGCTCTTGTCACTGAAACTTGAAAGCTTGTTGTGAAGTCGAATGCAATATATCAGGAACACAAGTAAATAATCGTTTTTAACATTTATTATCGACATTTTGGAGATTATAAAATTTTTGAAATAGTTGGGATCTATGTGGTGTAGTTGTAAGACGCTGAACTGTAATAAAAGCTATAATATTTTCAACTAATTTAATTATTGAAAAGACCTGGAGTGTGTAAACAGCTTTTCTTTGACAGTACAACACGTTCACAATGAAAGATATGTAATAATCATTTGTCTCAGAATGAACATAATGAGAACAGCTCCAACCAAAGGCAGTTATTAAACCCACACTCTAAACTAAATGATGATGCATCAACTTTAAACAACTTTCCTACTGGCCGGACGAGGACCACCTTAAGATGTCCTACGGTCTGCAGTGCCTTCGGGATAGCGTCCCCTGTCAACAGTACCCGCTGTGGCAACAGCACCCTCGTGAACCGAGCATGGGCAGGATCACAGCGAGTAACATCCGGTTGGCACCACCATAGGTCCAGCCACTGTTACATCATAGGACGTTATAGCAGAATCGTAAAACAGAATGGCATAAAGAAGTTTGGGATAAATTCCCTCAGCCCTTTAGATATTCCGCTCAGGCTGACTGTTCACCAAGGGTGTAACGATAAGTTCGCTGATGATAATGCTATCCTCAGTGAACGGAATTAACAGACTAACGAGTACACAATGTGGACTGACAGTAAACGTAAGGAAGACGAAAATAATGAAAGGTAGCAAAAAAACTGAGAACAGTGAGAAACGCAATATCTATTGGGGTTCACAAAGCAGACGAAGTTAAGAAATTCTGCGGAGAAAGGTGGACATGAAAAGCAGACGAGAGCATTCGTATCCAATATAAGTCTACTACTATCAAATATACCCGCTAATGTTAGGATGAAATTTCTGAGAACGTAAGTTTGGCGCAAAGCATTGTATTGTAGTGAAACAATGGCTGTGGTGAAACGGGACCAGAATAAAATCCGAAGAATTTGAGATGTGGTGAAACAGAATGGTGTTCAAAATTGACTGAAAACGTAAGTCATGAGGAGGATCTCCGTAGAATCGGCGAGGAAAGGAATATATGAAAAATTCTGACAGGATGATAGGACATCTGTTAATACATAATGGAATATCTTTTATGGTACAAGAAGAATCCGTAGAGGGTAGAAGCTGTAGAGGAAAACAGAGATCGGAATAAATCCAGTACATTACTGTGAATGTCTGAGATGATTAGGTTGGCACAGGAGAGGAATCCGTAGTGGGCCGCAGGCTGCTTCAAACCAGTCACACAACAGGAAGGTGACACGAAAATCTCTTGCTCATGTAGTGAACGGGGGTGGAAAATAGGCGCTCAATTCCACGTTACAAACAAATCAACATCCCGTGATACTGCAGCGTAGGGTAATGCAGAAGAAGCGAAGAGGGATTTTGTGTGAAGGAATAACCCTTTCTTCACGAGAATTAACACCACACTATATTACACGTCAAAAAGAATCAGCTGCCCTAGTTTGGATGGGAGGTGTCAAACCATGTACGTTTCAGCTCTGGCCTTGCACCAAATGACTCTGTACTGTTTCACTTCCTTACCTTCTTTAAGCATTGCCACTGCGAGGTTTAGATAAAGATAGCAGTGGCTTCAGTTGTTGGTAATAGATCCCTGTAACATGGCATACCGTTTTCGTGTCCGTTTTTTATGGTTGTTGGAACTAATGGAAAACCCTTGTACATCGTTAGCTACGTAGCAAATTGTCCATTAATCAGCACAGTCTCATCGCCGATTTTTAAAATTTCATTCCGAGTACACCAAGCCTGTAATGATTAATCCTTCTGATAATCTATATATCTATCTATATCCGAATCCCGCTCCAGCTACTGCCGGGTCTGGGTACTGATGAGTCCTCTCCATTTGGCTCGGTCCTCCCACCACTTTTCTTCCTCCACTTGCTGCCAGGTCACACCTCTCCTTTCCACAGATATTCTCACTCCCATTTTCCATCGTGTTCTTGGGCGCCCTCTAGGTCTTTTCCCATCCATCTTTAGTTCTTCCATTATTTTGAGGAGTCTCTGCCCATGCATCTTCTTAACATGCCCATACCATCTTAATCTCATTCTTTCAATTTCTTCTCTCATACTTTCTTGTTTGAGGTCCTTTCTAATCTCTACGTTGCTTACTCTGTCCATTCTTGTTTTTCCCTTAACTGCTCTGAGAAATTTCGTTTCCCCTGCTTGCAGTCTGCTCCAGTCTCTTTCGGTCATTGTCTGTGTTTCTCCGCCATAGGTGACAGTAGGGATGTAATAATTCTTATACATAAGGTGTTTTGCTCTTTCTGAAACTTCATTATTCCAAATCAGGTGCTATATTGTTTGGTAGAAATTGCCTCCCTTCTGTAACCTCCTATTAATTTCGTTAGTTATTCTTCCATCCCCTGATATTTCACTCCATAGACAAGTGAAACTTTCTACCACTTTGAGGGGTTCCCCATTCAAGGTAATATTTCCGTTGATTCCTTTCTATCTTCCGCATACCATTACTTCACTCTTATCTTTATTTATTTTTAATCCATACCTTTTCATTATTTCCTTCCACGCATCAAGCTGTAACTGTACATCTACGTCTTTATCACCCAATATTACCATATCATCTGCAAAAAATCATCTTTTTGTCTTTTTCTTTTACTATATCTTTAACTGCCCTATTCATTCCTTCCATCACAACATTAAAAAATGCAGGAGATAGAATACTTCCTTGCTTAACTCCTTGTCTTATTTCGAAGTATTCAGAGTTCCCCAACGGTGTTCTAATTCTACAATTGTGTCCTCTGTACATTGTCTTTATAACATTAATGTATCCATCATCGGTACTATCTTCTTCATTTCTTCCCAGAGTCTTTCCCTGTCACCTGAGTCATATGCCTTTTCTATGTCTATAAAAACCATTATCACCCTCTTGTTACACTCCCAACTTTTTTCCATAAGTGGACGGATAGAAAATATCAGGTCGATCGTGCTTCTTCCTTTCCTAAACCCATGCTGTTCTTCACTCAGCTCCTTTTCTATCTTTTCACTTATTCGATTTAATTAAATTCTTTCAAAAATCTTGGCTGTATGGCTCACAAGGGTTATTCCTCTGTAGTTTTTACAAAGTCTTTTATTGCCTTTCTTGAAGATGGGAACAATGTCTCCTATTCTCCAGTCGTCAGGTATTGTACTATTTCTCCACACACTTGATAGTACTCTATACAGCCACTGCATTCCCACTGGACCTGCTGCTCTTATCATGTCCACTGATACTTCATCAGGTCCTGGGGCTTTCTCCCCATTCATCTTCTACACAGCTTTTTCCATTTCTTCCCGTGTAATTTGTCCTAATTCTGCTTCCCAACTTCTCTCAATTTCTCCATTATTTGTTGTTTCCTCATGTACCTTCTCCTCAGCGTTTAACAGCTTCTTAAAATGTTCTTTCCAGATATCTTTTATATTCCCTGGATCTTCAATAATTGTACCGTCCTCTGTTTCCATCATTACTGGTACTTCAGAAGCCTTTCTTTTATTTTTCATCATTTTATAGAACATTTTCTAATTGCTCTTCACAATTTCTTCAAGTTTTTTTGTAAACTCTTCCCATGCCTTTTTCTTTGCTGTTTCCACTATTTCTTTGCACTTCTTCTTTTCCTCTATTTTTCTTTTATGGTCTTCGTCACTTTTAGTCTTCCACCACTTTCTCCATGCTCCATTTTTTCTTATAACTGCTTGGATTGTGGTATCATCGCACCAACTTATCTGCCTTATATTTTCCTTTCCAGATTTTCTGCCACGCACTTTTTGTGCTGCTGCGACTAAAGTGTCTTTGAATAAACTCCATTCTTTTTCTACATCGCATAAAACTTATTTTGGAAATTTTTGTGTGATTAATTCTCTATACTTCTCAGCACAATCACTCTCCTTCAGTTTCAAATCCCGTATCCTCATCACTTTCTTCTGTTTTCTATTTTTCACACACTGATTCGTTTTCCATTGTCCCACCAGTAATCTATGGTCTCCATCTGCACTCACACTTGAAATTACCTTCACATTTGTTACTTTCTCTCCCCATCCCCCAACTACTAGAATATAATCAATTACACTCTTGGTTCTTCCATCCCAACTCTATCTGGTGATAACATGACTTTCTCTCTTCATAAACCAGCTGTTTGCTATTTTCATTCCATTCCTCTGGCACAAATCCAGAAGTCTTTCCCCTTCTCCATTTCTGCCTCCATATCCAAAACATCCCAATACTTGCTCAAATCACTTTCTGTTTTTGCCTACTTGTGCATTAAAATCTCCCATCACTATATTAGCACTCTCTATATGGTTTTCTAACACATTTTCAAAGTCCATCTTCTCTTCTTCACTACATCCCACTTGAGGTGCATAAATCTGGATTACTTTCAGTGTTTCTTTTTGGAATCTCATGTTTAAGATTATGATCCTGTCTGATACATGTCTCACATTTTCAATACAGCTTTGTACATTCTTATTCACCATCACTGCCACACCATTTCTTCCAGACCTGTTATTCCTACTCCTGTACAGTTTTCCTCCTCCTCTCAGATTCTTCTCACCTTTTCCCTTCCACTTTGTTTCGCTTAATCCCAATATATCTAACTTCCTCTCTGTTAGTACATCTGTCATTTCTTCCATTTTTCCATTTAGGGTTAATATATTTAGGGTGCCAATATTTAGGTTATTTTTTAGTCCAGTTGGTTTCATCTTCTTGTACTGATGAACATTATCAGGTTTCCCATCATTTGCACCAGTACTTGAAGAAGCAGTGGGGTCAAATCCTGAGTGGTTCGTTCCGAGGCTCGTCTGTGTTTTGAAAGCAATATATGAAGACCTTCCTACTGGCTTGCTAGGCCTAACACAAGAAAGGATTTTCTGTTGGGGTTGTCTCCCTTAGCCTTTGGAGTTTCTCCTCCACCACAAGGCAGTGGTTCCCTTCTGATAATATAATTCCAAAATTTATCGCGTTTGAAAACTTTAAATGACATAATAGATCGTGACTAAAAATTTGGCAAGGTATATATTTTACCTCATTTCTTTTCTTCCACTTAGGCTGGATTGTTAGGTAGATCTAGACTTCTAGATGACTGTTAAGGTGGTATCTGATGCCACCTGCATTCGAAATTTGTCGGAGCGGACGAGGGACATCAGGGTGAAATGCGGCAGAGGTCGCTCAAGAGCATGACCTGTATCGAACGCCCGAGGAGAACCTGAGAAGAGCAGTGACGTCCTAAAAGTAACTACCTGTGCAAAGCGATACCCTCCTTGCACAATCGTAACATTGAAGACGCCACCAATATCTACACAAGCTAAATGATGAGAGTGCATTAGGAATATCTACATGTCATAATGCCGCCTCTCAGGATTACATATTTAGCAGCAAAGCACCCAAAGTACATCGTATTATGATTCACCGAACTATCGAATGTATAAATAAACAAACGTACACACATAATGCAAATGTCATATGAAGTACAAGGAAAGCAGAAGTAGCAGAAGTGTAAATATGCCTTGCTTATGAAATGTTTAGACATGCTATTGAGATGAGCACTATATCATCCACAATCGAAAATAAATAATTTAACACATTTTCGTATCCATTCAAAAGTCAAAACTATAAATATTAACAGGGCCCTTACAATCAGTTTCGAAGTGACTTCCCTTACACCACATTTCCCTCAAAAATTACTTCCTAATAGCAACACCTGCATCTGAAAGGAAATAACAAAATTATTACACACAGTCATATTTAAGCAACTGTCAAACAGTTCAGTGCTTCTGTTCTTAATGCCTTTGTATATATGGGGTGATACAGCTCCACCTACCAATTAGCTTTATGGAACCCGCACTACGTTTGTATCAGCAACGGCTTCCAGACAGGCGACATCCAGATAATCCATATAACATTCACCTCTGTGCTTTGGGGCACTGTTAACAAACGGAATAGCACTGAAAAAAATAAAAGTATGAATTTGTCATTAATTACACGGTATTTCTGAACCAAGGTACACTTTACTTCTGCCGTATTTAATCAAGTGTGTAGTCAGCAGCGTCATACAGATTACGGGTGTCCTTGTTCATTTATTCCATTAGTGGTACTTCATCTATCGTAACTGAGTGACAAAACCTGCCTAATAAAGTTTGCATCACCATCACAAACTACGAAATTAACAAGAGATGTGTAACTGAGAAGTGTGGAAGTAAAAGCATTCGAGAACGCTAACCCTGAACCATTCACGACCGATCGAATGCAGTAAACGGAATAAACTTACAGAGGCAGCTAAGAACTGTGTGACTGCACCGCTAATTACACAAATAAGTACATGGATATGCCTGGCGGGAGTAAGGTATATCTTGGTCCAAATGTACCACGTAACTCACGACAAATACTCAATTTTTTTCAGTATGATTTCGTTTGCTAACAGTTGCCCAAAGCTCTGAGAGGGAACTTATATCGATTACGTGGCTATCGCCTGTCTGGATACCGTTCCTGATACAGTCGTAGTGGAAGTTGTATAAAACGAATCGGTACTAGAAATTGAACCACCCAGTCTAAATAGCAGCCTAAAGCTCTTTTGGCTCCTCTTAACGTTTTGTAAGTGACTGTTCGGCCTCACGTACCTTATCACAAATCTACTCATTATCGCGATATTCTCTTGCTGCATCGCTATCCTGTAAATATTTGCCATGAAACTCTCTCCTTGTGGCTGCTTTTAAAATTCAACTCTTTTTTGCTTTAATTTACCAGTGAAATCCATTAACTTGTTCCTGTGTATTACGTAATGTGTAAACGGTAATTACAAAGTGAATCCAATCTCAGTATTACGTTTTTAAAGTATTCCAGACTTTTCAAACTGTTGGTCTTTGTGTTGATACAGTGTTCGGAGCGCTGTACCATCGGTTTTTCCCGCCACGCGACACGTGGAATGTAAGTAGCTATAGGTTTATTATGAAGTTTAGATATGCTAAAATGAATTTTATATTTTGTTGTTACAACTGTAATACTGGAAGAAATGTTTGTGTTTATTTCTGTTTCATGATACTAGCGGGGGTGTGTCAGTGGCGGAAAGAAGGACCTTCCGATCGGCATACAGTCACAGTTAAGGGCCGTCGGAAACGTGACAACGACGGTCGAGTTCCAAAGAAGACATCCCGAAGGGACTCGCCCAAACTTGCCGTAAAAATGGAAAGAGAGAAGGATGGTACAAACTAAAAGATATTTTGTATGGAACTGATACTGTAAACATCGAGACAGGTCATATTCAGCTTTAGTCATGAATTGGTACAAACTTGCTCATCCACGTGGTTAATGCTTGATAAGTGGCTATTTATAACTGTATGATTTCACTGCAAGAAAGTGGATAAAAAGTGAAGTTATTAGTTTTGATGTCTTCAGTCTAAAAGTTTATATGAGGATAATTGTTACGAATTGAGTCTGAGTGGAATATATTTTGAACTAAGTAAAGTTGATGTTTTAAAGTTTATGTGAGCTTAATGAAACGGGAGATCATATTATACGGGATAATGCTGTAATGTTATCTTTGTAATATTGAATGCACGGTTGTGATATTTTATATATACTTCAAGGCGATGAGGATGCTGAGATTTTCTTTAGCAGGCATACTAAAGATATATCTATCTTCATAACATTGCAGTAACGAAGGTAACATTGCAGTAACGAAGGTTTATCAAATTACGGGCGAAATAAGTTTTCAATTGACAGTTATATATCAACAGACTAAGATCATTTCTGTACTTGAAGCGCAACTGTGGCGGACCACAATACTTAAGTCGCTGGATACCATAAGTTGCGTTAAATACAATTTCAATGGATAAAGTCATACTAATTATGGAAAAGTGTTAGTTGAAACTAGTCCAAAACCAAATCATTCTTTAAAAGCGAAACTTCGTGTTTTTTTTTTTTTTTTTTTTTTTTTAGTGACAAATCATAAACTGTTCCAACATCAAATGTTATTTTGAACAAAGGTCGGTTGCTGTGGAAACTTCACAGAAAGTGAATAATTTTGGGGTGCTATGTCGGCAAAATAATGAACCAAACCGTGTTAAGGAAATTTTTGCAATCATCAATACTATTAAATCTACTACTACCAATACGCTCACGCCGTCGACGATCGGCCGTTAAAACTGAACAGGCTTATTGATTATATCTTCGGAATTATACACTATACGGCAGCTACAGTACGTGCTTTGCTTTATTGGAGTAGCATATCGTAACTGACAGGTAGCACCTTTCTGTCACCAGTCCACAAAAGTTGATGTGGCGCTGTATCTTGTACTTAATTCCTTATATTTTAAATTAGTTGCTTGGGATTTGGATGGGACTGGAGGTTGACTGGGAATTGTGCAAGCAGGGGTTTTTAAGTGGCCTGTTTTTTTAATAAACTACAACATCAGAGCACATAAGAACAACAAGTTTTTGCACTCAACCACATGGAATAACAAACATTTTATCTCAAAATTGGGCAACAGTAAGATGCCCTGGAACATTCTCTAAAATATTTCCATACTTCATGTAGGTAAAAATAAACGATGCTGCTTATGCCAACAAAGATTTTACGAAAGGACATCAAAATAGACTGACAAAATGCTTCTACCCGTAAATAACTTTAGAAGAGTACACAGATATCAAACAGCTGCCTGTAAATAAATTGACAAAAGCAATAAAATGAAAAAATAAGACTGACTTAGTGTAATTAGCTACAACTCAGTAGTGCCATCTTTAACAACATTTTAGACAAATCTCGAAAGTGTAATACAACCACATGGAATTAAATCAATGTACTTACAACAAGGAAAACGGGATACAGTAACTATCGCCAGTACACTAACTTTGTACAACGGTTTCCCCGTATTTTCAAAATCACAATCAGAATGGCACAATACATGACACCACAATCCCCCATGCAAATACGTTTAAGAACAGTTTTAGCACAATCAAATTCCTCACGGCCTCTCTGTGCTTCTTTACACACCAACGGAACAAGCCGTTTTCTTCTATCTCGGCACACTCCGCCTCACAGTAATCTAGTCTGTCAAACTTTGACTACTATCAGTGCTTGAAAGTAGCAAATACGGTACACAGAAGCACCAATCACTTTATGCTCTGCTCTGCAACGCTGTAACCAAACTCTGTACCGTCCTTTCTCTTGGTCTATGAGCTGCAGTTTTCTTCTGGACGCCGCTACCCGAGCCTTATGACCTGGTCATCTCAGCAAACAGTTTTTTGGTTTTACACCATGTCCTAATGCCCGTTATTTCCTAGCAAATTTGAATTTTGTTAACTTTTCAACGTTACACTCTGTCTTAGAAATCATGTTCATGTTCGACCTTTCCCATACACAACTTCTGTTTTGTTCCGCTCCTTCTAAACGTCCCGTTCAAGGCTAATACGAATTTGAACTTGATCACCCAGTAACACAATCAAAATTACTTTCATTAGAAACCAAAATAATATCAATTTTAACATTATTACGTACAACAACATTAATGTCGACAAAAATATAACTCTGAATCCACAAAACTTCATATCACAATCAAATTTGTATCTGTTGCCAGAAGTGTGAGTTGAATTTTAATACTATCCATCTTACGTTCCAAACGCAGTAAGTGTTACATCAATTGCTACATTTATTCAGCACACAATACACAATACAGCAACGTTATCATACACATACGCATTTCACGAGCGACATCATCCTCAAGTAGCCGTCCATATTTACATCACAAAGTAGAAGTTCTTGAAAATGTGAAGTAGTAGTCATCTAATAAACAAGTATGGAGGAAAATCCTCATCCTACATTCACGCTTCCAGCTCTGAGTCGTCCAATCATGTTACCACTCCTTCCCTAGATTACCACCTGTTCTTGAACAGTGTCTCCGAGCGCAATTGCTAATAGTTACATCTTCTTATTTCTGCTTCAGTAGCTTGTCTAATGATCAATAAGTGCTAAATGTCATTTCAATGCAGCAAGGCTTGTACTAAATTCATCATTTGCAAGGAAAACAAATTGTATACATACGGTGGTATTGTGTCGTGCCGTTAATAAGAGTGCGATGTTTTTCTAACACATGAAAGAAAAAAATGAAACACCCATGGAACCTTCAGTGACTGCCTTCCAATTGCACATTACCCAATAGTAAGACAAGAAAGAATAATTGTTTAAAGAAAACTAAACGCTTGATATTCCACTTTTTTTATGGCTGACAAAAAGTATGAAATCCCATGTAGATTCTTAGTCCCACAAAGATAAGTTTGATTATGAATTTCTAATAGCTAAGAAAATACGTATGAGATTTGTATCGAAAAACGTGGAACACATAAATATACAATCCTATTGCTCTTTACACACACTTCAGGTGTTTCGTTATAAATCTTAAAAGCATTATTTTAGCTATTTCAGATTCACAACAAGAACGTTTCACAACTGTGTGTATCGGAGCATGAATCTGTATTCGACTACGAGATATAGTTTTGTACTTTTTAGGTCAATTTAAAAATAAGCGAACCAAACAGTATTTTTATTCAAATAACTATTTACTACTTTTTAACGTGCTGTGAAATTGATTATATTATAAGAGAGACGCGTTAAATTTCAGGTTTATGTCAGTTTATTTTCGCGTGGTTATAGCTGAAATATAATAGTGCACTTCCTACCTGTTAATAATAATATCAATCTGTGTCACTTTTATCGAGTCTCTATTCTCATGGGCATGTCCATATGTTGCAGTCTTCTTCTCCCTCGCCCACTCTCTGTCCAATTCCGTGTCACCATCTGTCTGTCCATTTCCTCCCTCCTCTCTCTCTCTGTCTCCTCCCACCCCCTTTCTTTAACAATCTCCCACTTCCCTTCCCACTGTCCGTCTTCTCTTTCTCATCTTTCCATCCCAATCGCCCCCCCCCCCCATGCCCGTCTCCCCATCCCCCCTCTCTGTCTACCACCTCCTTCTCTCTCTGTGCATCTCCTCACCTGTTTCTCTCCACTTATCCTTCTCTATCTCTGTATCTACTCTTTCCGCCCTATCTCTCCATCTCCACTCACTATTTGTCCATCACCTCTTCCCCCCCTCTCTCAGCTCAGCTGTACTTGTCTGTGCATATAACCCCTGAAATACATTACGAAGCTACTTGCACAACTTGCCAGTCATACTGTGCTGTTTCGATGTCAGGAACTACCAAAGTTACTACCAAAAAATCTTCATAAAATATGTCATAATTAAATTAATATATCTGCAGATATGACTTGTTCCTAAATGAAAGTCACAAGTGTCAAAATAACATATCCGGTACATAATGTTTGCGTTTTAGATACTTGAAAATGGCCAAAATTGTACAAACGTACACAGAATAAGGAGAATGGCAGCTGGAGGCATCACGAATCCTTTCATGTATTACCAAATTTTTTTATCCCCACTCCCACTGCTACTGAACAGATCAAAAACAAAACGTGTTACAATTGCACTGTGATCCAGTTCCGACATTTCAAAATTTCCGGTCTCCAGCTTATCAGAAAATAAGTTTAAAATCGTTAACCAGATTTGTACCAAACAAACTGAAAGACAAGGCAACCAAATAAAAACGTGAAAAGAAGGGAATTTCATACACCTGAAGGACTCAAACCAGCAGTTCACTGGAATAGCCTTAATACCCTCTTTTATGTACGAACAGGAGATAACCATAACTAACTCCTATTTCATGGATCATTTCTGATGTTAGCATCAACATCTCATACACATACAAATTTTACCATACAACCGCTGCAAATATACGCCATACAGAGTGATTTACATGGAGAACCGGTCTAGGAGAAGAGAAAGGACACATAGTAGCAGATCTCTGTGGTCTGTATCGTCGGCCATATTGTAGTTTGGCTAAAATCTGCTATTAGTTTGCATGTGATTCACGATTAAGTACTTATTTCTGGACATAAACCTAATATCACAACAGTGAGTGTAGAAGACTTTTCATATATGGTTGAAATAGTTTATTAAAAGGCACCCACATAACCATCCGTAATAGTTCCATTCTTCTCTAAGCTATGAAATTTACACCCTCTCTTATAGTTCATTTCTTGAAAACGCCCGTATTTCGTGACAAAAAAAAACTAGTACAGATATAGAAAAACTCTTTAGTAGAAAAGAGTCGACAAACATTTAACCGTCGGTCAACATAGCTCCCCCACTTTGTAGGCAACAGTCGTAGCGTGGCACAAGTTTTTGCATGCATTTTATACATAACATTCACCGTTTATCGACAGCCATGTAGTAATGTACTTTGAGCATTTCATCAATGTTGAATTTCTTACCTTGAAGCAATGTATCGAACCGAGAAAAGAAACGAAAGTCATTGACGGCGAACTCAGGATTGTACGGGGGATGGTCGAACTTGCATAAGTGTTATGTTAACAGTGTGGATTTAGGCATTGTCATGAATCAGAATATTATAGTTTGTGAGCCTTCCGTGGAGCTTATTCTGTATGGCGAGACACAGTTTCTTTAGCTTTCACAGTAAATATTGGCATTGATTGTTTCACTTTACAGTAAAAAATGCGCTAGTATAATGTTGCGTCTACCGCAAAAGATTACGCACATGACTTTTCGAGGTGTCAAGATTTGCTTTAGGTTTTACTGGTGACACAGTGTGCTTCTATTCCACTGACTGTAGTTACGACTGAGGGATTTTATGTGTGTCAGCATCTTCCGTGGAAAAACATCACCATTCTTGCTGTAGCGTATCTGAAATTCAACTGCACTGCTTAGGAGTTGTTTCTTGCGTTGCTCTGTAACAGCTTTTGACATCTAAAGAGCACACAGTTTTTCATTATACACTCATGGGCCATAGTTCGCCATAGTTCAAAGAATCATGTCTTTGAGCTCCTTACCACTGAATCATTCATCGCATTTTCTTCGCAAACCTCTCGGATCTATCGATATCGATTTACGCCGACTCGTTCAGAAAAAGAAATATAGATCTCACCTCAAAGGTGGGGCTTTCAGTTACCTTCACCTTCCCGAATAAGATGTATAGATCGTAAACAAATCGCAAAAAAGTCAAAATGGTTCCATTTCCTCGTCCTTGATTCAAAACGGCTCAAAGAAATACAGACGGAACATACTATTTGAAAGCACCTTGTGATCTGTGGGCTTTGTATCTTTACTGTGTACATCCTGCTGACAAACATTTCTAAAGGTATTTCTGAGATCGATTTCCCATCACTCAGTCTTCTTCAATTTGTCCACAGCTGTGTGAGCAGGTGCTACTGACACTATTCACAAGTGGTAATTGTCGCAAATAATTCGTCTGACTTCATCTGATGGCTGCTCCTGACACTTATTAATTCTGCGAAAACTGATACGCCACCTGTAAGAATAGGAAGAACGGGCCAGAGCACATGAGGCAATCTGATCCTTACACCTGTGTATTGGTACCGGTACGACACCAGACACATCGCTAGTGTCACACGTGGAGAGTTCGGTAATTTCATAATTTTGAGATAATTGGATTGCTAACACATAAGGTTGCATGTAAAAGAATGGCGAGGAAAGCAACATCAGCAAAATACTGAGTAGAAAATGGAATGTAAGTAAATTTGTGAATAATTTGCGGTTTAGTAGAGGGAGACGTAGAGGGGAAGCGCTTTAGGAGAAGAAATTGATTTCAGTTTATTCGAGAAATGACCGAAGGCGCTGGGTATACTTGGCACTTTGAAAAGATAAGACTGACACACAAAAGAAATTAATATATTACGCTACTGCCAGTACAGCATCGGTCGTAAAATATAAACTTTTTTGTGACATTTTCAATCACCCCCTTCTGCAGCGATTCGAAGCGTCGTGCATTTCCGATCTTTCTTGATAGCAGTTACAGATAAAACAACAGATGAACATAGAACAACAAATCTCAGAATTCTTAATAAATATTTTAACAATTTGTAATACAGTATATCAAAAGCATGTAAAACATTATTGGCTCTAATCTTATTGTGAGGCTATCAAATATCGTTTTTCATGAAGAACAAAATCGACGTGCAGAACAGAGAGGAATTTCAATTTTACAGGTATGTATTGAAGCAAAAACAGAAAAAGAGATTTTAAATAATTGGATTTGGTAACTGACTTCATATAGGTCCGGGGCCAGTATGATGCTACGTCTAAGCGAACAAAAAAAGCAGTGGAAATAAGAAGAACGAAGCTTTGATGACTAGATTACGAAAGATGTGTAAATGCAACAAGAAGTGAGGAGGTATGTACTAGCTAATAACATCGATTAAGTTGGTTTCCCTTTGGATGCTGTATACTTGCATTACAGCAGAAAGGAGTTTCTTCTTCTCATGTGAGGTGTAACAGTATCATACCTCTTCGCAACTGCAGCCTATAGTATAAAATACACGTAAACAAATCATGTACTGAAAATTACACGATATTCCTTTGGGCGCGATTCTATCGCGCGTTGTATATTCTTACATTTCTCCATCATAAATCATCTCTATCAGCTAGTTATACGGGATGCTAAAGCTCCAAGGAACACAAATCACCCATAAGATATAATGAAAAATTGTTTCATCGCCACTAATACTTGGCTGTAATGATATTTCTTCTCCTGTTTACCAACACATAGACATACCTGTATATATTCTGTGTCTTAATTTGACGCCTAATAAGAGTATAAATAATTCTACAGGTGAGAAAATTTCATAAAAGCCATACTAACCTCACCGTAAATGTCAAATCGCTCACGGGGAATGCGTTTTCACGTAGAGGATCCAACATATCGCTGCAGGATTTGCTCTTTGATACTGACCAGCGCCACTTCATTGCTAATCGCATGCTTTGACAAGTGAAACTGTCCGAATAGTTAACAGAAATCGTTCGTCTGATGAAGTGAAGTGGCATTAAATTGCAAAGCTAAAGGAACAGCAAATTCGGTCACAATCCTTTAGTTTGGTCAGCACTTTCCAATTAGCACGCTGTGTGACTGTCAAGGGTCGCACAAACCAAACGCTTGAAACGGCAGCTACTGTAGGCCGACAAATTGGTTTCAGTGATAGAGGAAATAGGTATTCACATCAAAGACAGAGCGTACGCTCTACATGGCTGTTACATACGTCAGTTTCAACTAATTTGCTCGGAACAAAATAAATAAGCTGCAACTCTGGGTGAGAGAGTTTGGAGTAAGTTGGAGTGAATGCAAAGTGATCCGAGAGCGGAGGTAGTTATCCTTCCATAGGGCGAGACTCGTTTTTTTCAATAAAGACCTTACTAGACGCTTCTTTCTATGTATAGGATGACTACACCATATCTCTCCAGCTGTTGTTACCAATAACTTTTCTACAGGTATGATAAGCATTTAGGGATGATTACAGAAGTCATCATTAACCTGCTTTTAGTGATGAGTACTTGGTTCATTTTACGTTTTCTATACTCATAGATGCTGCTATCTCCACATTCTTTCTTTTATTTAGAAACGTAACGGCAGAATAATTCCTCACATTTCGTGTTAAATAAACCATAATGAACTTCGATCTGTGCATTTAAAATCTTTTTCTCTAATTTTTGCGAACTCACTATTGCATGCAATTTCTAAGTGTAATTCAGGGAAATTCAGTTTCTTCCTTGAATTACGTCATCGTATACTTCCTGTAGTGGCACCACTATGCTACTGACGAGTGTCTTTATAGTTTTCACGACAAATACATTGTTAGAAATCAGACCTATTATCGAATGGAACATATTCTATCAAAGCCATTCTTAATGCTTTACGTTGTGGTATAGTGTATGTTGATTAGGAGTTTTTGCTTGAGCTAGTTTTCACTGTATGACAGACAAGATCGTTACCAATGAGGTTCTCTCGAAATGTGTACAAGTTTTGACAACCCGTGGGTCTGACAGTACGTTTTTGGTGAAGATGATGGCTTGGCTACAGGACCGTTCAGAATACATTCTATTATTTCTTCTCCTTCAGCAATACATACTGCACCTTAATCACCGTTTATTCCTGAATTTTACAAAAGCTGACTAGCAATACGTACTAAATATACTCTTCGGGGACACCCAAATACAGATGATCAAAAAAGGAGAATATTAAGCTGAATAACATAAAATATCAGAATTCATACGATCAAGAAGCGCTCGCAAGAACAACGAGAGCAGTACATTTTCACATTATAGTGATTAAATACCTCACGAAGTTCGAAAATGACCTTCCAAATAGACGTGTTAAAGAAAATATAAAAAAGCACCAAACATCACAGCAGAAAAAAAAAAAATAGCCTGGGGATTTCTGCCACAAAAATGGCATGTAAAAATCAACTGAGAAGGAATTATGGCACCAGATGTAAGAAGGACACCATGCTATTAAAATCTGACATGTAGTATTCAACACTAGCAAAATACTGCGTACACTGAGGCTTTAAAACACTGACAATCATCTTCATGAAACACGTAGCTAAGTATGAAATTTGAGATCTCAAACTTTAAAAATTCGTCTTTCAGTGATACTGTAGTGGATTACCATTTGAGGTCTAGAACTATTGTTCGTGATTTTTAATGAATGAATGTACTATGCAATACCACAACCCAAATAGAAATATGAGTAAGTCGTAAAATATAACCACGAAAATGTTCATCAGCCGAGAGGTTTATTTTCTACAGTGCCAGCAGAGGTTATAGTGATTTTCCTGCACACGAAATGATGGTTTACTTCAGAATCCATGTGTTTGGTTTTGCCAATAATCATTATACTGAGACTTATTGTCTGAAAAGTTTGAAAACTACTTTAAGTGTTTTGGCTTATTTGGGAGTAGTGTAAAAGAAAATCAACCAGCAAAATTGTAATGATATAGAGATATTAAATCAGGCGATGGGAATTATCAGCGCCAGAAACAATAATGCTTAGACATATAACCATTGATTTGTTGCAAAATAAATTAATGAACAATTTTACATAGAATTTGCCTCTCGTATCAGCTGATTTTTTGGATTGGCTGTATTTTACCTTGTGGGTATAATCCAACTTTCCGGTAGACGGGATGGAATACGCTGTGACCTGGGCTGTCATGGGACCTGTGGTCGTAACCGAAGGCACATTGACAGCCGTAACTACATAAACTTTCTTGCGTACCACCGTTATGAATGGTGCCTCCCCCGACGGCGATGGCATATTCCAGCAGGACAGCACCCCGTGTTACAACACCAGAATCGTGATGCAGAATTTCGAGGAGCACTCCAGTAAGCTCACGATGAGGTCATGGTCACCAAATTCGCCTGATGTGAATCCGATGTGACACATTTGGGGCGGTATCGAGTGCCAGTTTCGTACCCATGAACTACTGGATCGCAATTTCCGGGAATTTCTTGACCACTGAGTAGATATTTGGTGTCACATTCACTCGAGAACGCACCAAATGATTATCAAATCCATTTGACACAGAAATGCGTTCTAAAGAATGACCAAAACGCTATTAAGCAGGAAGGCTTAAAGAACTCTAGCATGAGCTGCATTTCAGGTCTTAAATTATTTTCACTGAATTCTTAGTAATCTCAACTGGATAGCCTTCCCGCAAGTGTACACTTCCATTTTCTAGTGCGTTTACCAGTTTTGAAAGATGAAAGCCAGATGTAGCTGTAGAGAAAAAATTGGTTAACAATCGTAATAGATTTGAACCTTAGATTTTTATCGTACCCTAATACATTTGTTAATTACCCTTGTAAATATAATGACTGTAAATTGCTTATTTTGCTTTTTCAGGCAGACATTTCCTGTTTCCTTCATACTGACGATAAAATATTGTATTTCTTCACTTACAGATACGTATTGCAACGAAGAATATGATCCAGATCTTTCATGGTCACAATTTATTTCGCATTTATTTGAGAAATAAGAGGTCAAAACATGTCTTCCTTTGTGATAAGTAACACACTTAACTATACCAACAAATTTTGTGCTGAGCGATTTTGGAAACCGGTGAAATGGAGCACATGTGACCCCTGAAGCCAACTAGATCAACGCTTTCATGTGCACCCAGGATTTTCAGAGTTAATTATTTAATTGCATAGTGATTTGATCAGTATGGTGGTTATGCAAAAACGATAATAAATCGGTACTGAAACACATTTATTTTCCTGACAATGAAAAACAAGACGTATTGCACACACGTTTTCAACATAAATTTTGAGATAGCTTTGACATATCACAGACCAATGTTTTCTACATTCTATGAAGTTTTTTGTGGCATTTATATCGCACTATATGCAAATTATGTACAGATCATCAGACTTACTGAGATGTATAGTAATGTTTCAAAACAGTGTCTGTGATGTAGGAGAAAACCTTATTACTTACTTCAGACATTTTTGATTTTCGTGAAATTTCGTGAAATACACATTATAAACACACGCCACCTCATTTTGTCGCTCGCAACCTCCTATGTAACCACTCCATAATCTTTGGTACATTTTTCCAAATTCTGAAAGCATCTGGCTACATCCTAGCGCTGGAAAAATGTGATATATGCATGTCCCAATGCTCAAAACGTCATATTAATTCAGTGGAGTTAATGGATACTATGTCCCTGCCACGTATCTGATACAAATTGTACCACCACGCGCACGGCTCAAGTTGTAATGATCCCTGACTTTTATACGAAAACAGCCTAACCCTAAGAAACCTGTAAGTCTTTATCAGACACCGTACATAAAACCCAAACAACTAGAAGGTATTCAGGAGATATATTTACAGATTATGGAAAAGAATAATTCTGTGTAGAAAATGGCAACTCAAAAAAGACTGGTGTACTTTCATGAGTAAAAGTTATAGGATGATTCTGTATAATAATCTTGATTCAACCACGCGATCGCTACAACTATGCATTCATAATCAGTTGGAAGATTTCAAGTATTCTTCAGTAAGCGATTTGTACAGAAATTTCGTAATTCAAAGATGACTCAGGGAGCATTTCTAGATATTCGGAGTATCAGTGTACCAAATAAAGTTATAACATTATTTTACGTTCAGCAACGTGTGTCAGATGTGCTCCAGTAGTATTTGTAACGCTATGATGTAAAATTCCTAAGGGTAAAATGTTTCCGGTGGCAAGGCTTTCAGATCCAGCAGCCATCGCTGCTGGGGGAGCTATTATGGCGTTGCATTCAGAACGTCGGGATATTGTGCATGTCGACTTGGTAGCAGAGTATGGTCGACACTTCTGGGGAGAGATATTGCCGTCGCTATCAGCCTCACTTCAGCTGAAAGCTACACGCGGAGCTGCTAGGATTTCGCATGGTATGGAGAATCACATGAGAGGCGAGAACGAATTTTTTGCTTTGGGAATTGTAGGTGCTCAATGTTGGAATGATCATAACACGTCTCATATTCACAAATCAATGAGGTTTAGTGCAGCAACACTAAGCAAGTGGTCTGGTCATCCCCGCAGCGTAGACCCTAAGAGTTCACAAGGATAAGACTGCATGAGAATGAAAAGTTACGTTCGATGGAAATCAGTATAGTACGCGACTACTAATATCATCGAATTTCGGGTATTAGTTTCTTCCTTTGTCTCCGAGCCAAATAAATTAATGGCACCTATATGCATAACTTGAGCAAGACCACCGAATTTTGCACTCTTAATCTGAAATGATGTGTGTCTTTTACTTTTTTGCGGTTGGGAGAGTGCGAGGGGTGCACTGAAGCATTTCTCGCTAACTCTGGGGTCGCAGACAGTAAACATGACCAAACCTAGCGGTCCTCACGCAAAGTTTCCAAGCCTTTGTGCGAAAATTTCAGTCTAATACTTCACTCTGTGTGTCACAAATGAGCTCTGCCTTAGATTCCTGTTATAAATTGGAGCCTATTTGGTTTAAATATATCTCTGCGTTGTTGTTGTCAGTGTGGAACATCGCCAATCACGGAGACAGCACTTGCTGCTTATCGGAGATGGCAAACACGTAAATTACACATGTCCAATGGTCTGTGCAATAACGTGCATTGTGTTTACTCAAGGCTGTTGTTATGTCGAAGCCCTGGAAGTACTCTACATAATACGCAAGAACATCGGCGGAAAATTGTACCCAGAGAAAAGATGTATGCTTTATTCGCATTCGAAAGGTGCGAAGTTCAGATAACTCTTTGACATATTCGGATTACATTTACCATGGTTTGCGTAGATATCTTCACACGGAAATCGAGAAGATTTACTTCAAGAGAATAAAAAAAACCTTAGCTGATTCCATGTTCGTGGACTGTCCGAAGGTGATGAATTCTTCTTTTATTCATAGATACTAAGAGAGTTTAAGACATTGTAAACTAGGAGAAGCTAAGATTACAGATTCGTCGATCAGTATATGGAGCTAAACATTGTTTTAAATCTCACGACTAATCGTAATAAGTGATGTGAGACAGAACAAAAGCGTAAAATTTTTGCTATCTAAGGCGAATGGAAGATATATGTTTGTCGCAAGGGCTGTCGAAAAGTGCAGTACATATGTAGAAAATATTTTAAGTACATCACATGGGGTATTTAGGATTAATACCACGCAGCTATAAGGAGGAACACGTAAAATCACACACTGGACTCGCATTCGAGAGGACGACGGTTCAATCCCGTCTCGAACCATCCTGATTTAGGTTTTCCGTGATTTCCCTAAATCGTTTCAGGCAAATGCCGGGATGGTTCCTTTGAAAGGGCACGGCCGATTTCCTTCCCAATCCTTCCCTAACCCGAGCTTGCGCTCCGTCTCTAATGGCCTCGTTGTCGACGGGACGTTAAACACTAACTACCTACCCCTACGTAAAATCAGTTTAATGAAAACGAAAAGAAAAATTACAACTGCTGGTAGCGTCTAGAGAATCCACAAACGGTAATCTTAAAGTTTTAATTATAATTGTAGTCGATAAAAGAAACATAATTATTATTTTGCTTTAACTATTCTAGATAAGACACTAAGATATTTACTTAATATTTGCTGGAGAAGTAGAGCTATTCCAGAAGCATGGTCACAAGCAAAGATAATATCACTGTTCGAACAAGTAGAGTAGACTGAAATTATTACTAGAACTGTATAAGACCACCTTACTGGACACCACAAACAATATTTATGGTCTTGTCTTTAAATTCATACTTAAAAAAGAGATTAAAAGTTATAGGTGAGAGTGTACAAGGAAATGAACAAAGGAGATTTCGGCAGGGAATGTCGACATCGCAAGCAGAATTTATAATTAAGTAATCGAGAAACTAGGAAAACACGCGAAACATCTAATAATTTATTACGCCGTCCGAAAATACTAATAAGAACAGTACAGAATTGTGAGGAAAAGTTGGTATCTACAACACACAACAAACGTTTTAAACAGTCTGTGTAATTGGAATACTGTAATAAATATTAAGAAATTTGGGTGAAATAGCGCACCCTTGTCTAACTCCTTTGTTTGTGGCTCAGGCTATGTTAGGGTACGATTTACATCTTTATATCTAAAAATATATAAATTGTACCCTAGCACAGTCTGAGCCACAAACAAAGGAGTTAGACAAGGGTGATGTAGTCTGAGAATGGAAGGAGATTTATAACGTCGGGAAGTAAAACTAACCTAAATTCCACTTCAGTTACCGATTATATGGAAACAGAGCCATATTCCTCATGGTGGATGGAGATGGTCTACAAAGGAAATTACATTTATTAGGTAAGATTTGCGGATGGTGCCATTTAACGATTTCAGCAAAGAAGACGAAATCAATGGCTTTCAAAGAAAAATATGCTGCACAGATAAATATTACGTTCAATAATAGAGTAATAGGAAAGGGGAAATATTTCAGATATTTAGATTGCGACAAAACGCATGAGTTGGATGAAGACATTGAGAAAAACTTAGCAAAGTTTGGAAAGGTAAACATATGTCTGAAAATAAAACTAAAAAAGAAACAAAATTGAAACTATAAGACAACAGCAATCCCAACGCTTGTTTGTGGACGTAAATGGTTGGTTATAAGCAAAAGCAAAGGAAATCCCATACAGATAGCAGAGATGAGATTTCTAAGAGCAGTAAAGAGGGACATAAGAGGTGATAGATTTAGAAGTTAGTCTAGAACTAAGGGAAGAGCTGAATGTAGTTAATATTCTTAATAAACTGAGAGAAACTGGAAATCTCGAAAGAATGAGCGGAGAAAGATTATCACTCCAGACGGGAAGGTATAACCCAGTAGAAGAAGTCAAGGAAGACGGAGTAAGCGAAAGATACTTTAACAGACAACAAAAATTACAAATAAAGGGAAGCCTAACGCTTGCAGTGAAGATGAGTTACACACCGGCAATCCTGGCGTCATTCACAACCCAGTTACCCATGTTGTAAGGTACTCCTTCTGTTCAAGCCACATTTTACCACAGTTTCTTTCCTTATTTTCCAGTTTACAATTATGAACGGTGTCTGCAAATATCATGTAGCATTCAGAGAGCAAAGCGGTACTGCAGAACGCACACAGTCACAAGTAAAATTTCAGTTGCCACGCTGGCTGAAGGACGAGTGGAGCATGTTGCGCTCCCAGTGGACTGTTGTGTGAGGCGCTTTGGCTAGGGCATGAAAACGCCCATTACGTCTGCATAAAGATGTGTGAGGAAAGCGCAGACACTCTGGCGGGAAGCAAATTATCTTGCGTAATAAGTATTTCGTAATAGAAGTCACTTTTTCTAATGCAGAAATCTGGAAAAGCCTATAGGCCGTAAGTACTTTCTTGTACGTATGTACTGAACTGGGGACCTAGAAACGACTGAGAGGCTACGTCCCACCGTAGCCCTCAGTGGTTCACAACCCCAGAACGGGCCACAGCAGTCCACCAACCACACCGCCGCCCCGCACCGAACCTAGGGTTATTGTGGTGTTCGGCCCCCCAAGTGGACCCCTCCGGGAACGTCTCATACCAGACGAGTGTAACCCCAACTATTTGTGTGGTGGAGTAATTGCAGTACACGCGTATGTGGAAACGGTGTTCGCGCAGCAATCGCCAACGCAGTGTAAACGAGGCGGAATAAGGGAAACCAATCCGAATTCGCCAAGGTAGATGGAAAACCGCCTTAAAAACCATCCACAGGCTGGCCGGCACACAGGACCTCGACACTAATCCGCCAGGTGGATTCGTGCTGGGGCCTGGCACGCCTTCCCGCTCGGGAAGCAGCGCGTCAGACCGCGCGGCTAGCCTTGCGGGCAGGTACTTTTTTACTACAATATTAGGCCAGAAGCACATGAATAACTTTTGTGTTAACTAAATTGTACGAACCGTCCGCCTCGATAGCTGAATGGTCAGCGTGACGGAATGCCGTTCACAGAGACCTGCGTTCGATTCCCGGCTGGGTAGGACATTTTCTCCGCTGAGGGACTGGGTGTTGTCTTGTCTTCATCAACATAGTCTCATCTAACGGGGTGGCGACAGGAAGGGTATCCGGTCGCCCCTTAAATTAACCATGGCAAATCCGACCATAACCATGCTGACCCTGGACAAAGGCATAAGAAAAAGAAGAAGAAATTGTGCGAACCGCTGAGAAATATCACGAATGTAAGTACGAGGTACAGGTTACGCGCATAGTCGCAAGTCGCCGATAGAATGCCTTCCGATCTAGTTCACTCGTGAGTCCATGCTCTCAGGAAATTTCCAGTTTTCCATTAATCATTATTATTAATTCTGTTATTAGTGTGAGGTGTTTGGTAAATAGGTTCATCATAATGGCATTTAGTTTAAACGCTATTCCAAATAATATAGCTTCCATCTTTATCACTTAGAACCACAGGAAGCAGAACCCCACTTTACAGTGTACCCGACTGCGTTGATAATGCTTCTGAGAGGGCCATAATGGTCCAGAGCTTCGCCAAAAAACAGTTGGAAGGAATCCTACATGACGACTGCTGTGACAGTCTAAGAACGGATTGTTTTAACCTCCGCAAAACTTCGGTGGAAGAGCCCCTTATACCATCCTTTACTGACTCACTGGCTAATGTGAGATATTTCTGTGAGTTTAGTGCAAGTGGGTGGTTTTTCCACTGTGCCACAATACCGTAGTAATACGCTGAGCCAAAACGAAAAAGCCTTAGGCCATTGATAACGTGAAAAATGGTGTGGTAATTCGTTTCCTAATTTGAGGGGAAACAACGCTGCAACAGTCCATGGATGTGAGTGGAAGTCTACCTCAAGTGTACTGTCGTATAACACAGAAATTACATGGCGTAGCCACTTCCGTTGCCTGCAATTCTGACTAATGGGTAACGGAGTGGCAGTCAACTTAAATGAAGGACCAGCAATCACAAGGGAAGAGGAAACTCTGGTGCTCGACTTGAGGAAAGCACTGGAAACGTGTGGATTTAAACCCGCTGAAAAAAAGGAATACAAAGCTTTAATCGGACAAGGCAATGCCGACAACCTTAGTGTGGTACTAACGGGTTATGCTGGTAAGGGGAAAACAGTCATAGTGGAGAAATATCCTAACGAAGTTACGGCATGTTGTCAAAACGAAGCATTGTGGGAAGCTGTCGAAAGCGAACTTTTGTCTATAAAGATAATTCTGGATGGGGCACGCATGCTAATGCTACTTTCTTGTGAAACAGTTCCCCCCTAATTTTACCTTTTTCTTCAGATGAAGAACCGATTACATGAAAGACGTCTCGGAATGATGACAAAGTAATTTTCTAGGTGGAACGTTTCCCGGAGAGCTAAAATGTAGACATCTCTTTCAAGGTTTCCATTATGTCATGCATAATTGGGGAAAATGTATCGTATTGAAGGCTGAATAGAAAAGTATGAGGAGGTTTCAGTAAGTAATGCAACACACTCTTTCTTCTCAGCCAAGTTCGGTTCAAATTACTCGGAATTAGTTGTGAGACATCGTGGAATATTTCCGCTTCAGCCTCTAGCGTTTCATGAAGTTCCGATGGTTGGTCATGCTTCATGTAATGTGCTGTACGTAGCCCTCAAAATAAAGACTGTAACGGAAGTGCACTCTAAGCAGAGAGCTGTCACTGAGTTTCTTTTGGGGGCAACACCGCAGCAACGCAGATAGTCACTGAGGCTTGCAGAATGTCTACGGAGACTTGGCAGTGAACTAAAGCACGGTGAGTCGTTGGGCGAGACGTCTGTCATCATAACTACCAGAACGAGTAAATCTTCTCGATTTCGCGCGTGCCGGCTGGCCCAGAAATCTTTGACTCTTGCAAAGTTGTTGACAGGTCACAATAAAAGTAATCGATCCTGAGCTCGACGTCTCTGTTGGTAGTGTTCACACTCGTCCACCAGATGGGGTACTCGAAGGTGTTTGGCCGCTGGGTTCCTCGCCGCCTAACCATGAAGTGCAACGAGTGGCGCCACATTATTTCTCCTCCGAATAAAAGGTTCAAAGCCATACCCTCAACCTGTAACGTCATTGTGACGGTATTTTGGAACTCTAAAAGCGTTATTCTGTTTCTTGTCCTCCAGCATGGTGCAACGATCAGGTCCGAAATGTATTACGCTACCCCTACGAAACTGAATAAGCGACTTCAGCGTCTTCTTCACCATAAAACTGCAATCGAACTTCTCTTTCTGCATGATAAGCAAAGGCCTCACACAAATCTGCGCACCCGAGAGAAGCTTACAAAACTTCATTGGACTGTTCCTCCCTCACCCACCCTGCAATCCCGGCTCGCACTTTCCATCTATTTGTCCCAATAAAGGATGTCCTCTGTGGGAAGCAGTAAGTGGATGAAAGGGACGTTATTGAGGCAGCAAAATGTTGGCTCTGATGTCGACGAGTAGGGTGGCACCATGCGGGCATACAGGCTCTATCTGTGAGGTGGTGGATAGCAGTCGCACTGAACGGAGATTATGTTGAAAAGTAGGATTATGTAGCCAAAAGAGTTTGTAATAACAAGGTGCATTAGCACCCTCGATAAAACCAACCAGCTTTCAAAAAAAAAAGTGTGTTGCATTACTTATTGAACGTCCCTCGAATTAACTCTATCAACTCCTTAAAGTACCGCAACTGGATAATTGGTAGATAATAATTAAAATTTTATGATCCTCCCAGTACAGTGTAGGAAATCTAATTCAAGACATTAGTGCGAACAGCTCTAAAATTTTGCTCTGGTGTTTGAATTTATTGTTAAACAGACTTATCAACAGACTTTGAAGGATTTCATCAGATGAGATACAGCTTTCACTTAAGTGTGCGAGAGATACTTTTTCGGAGAGTGAAATTTATTGAACAAATTTCTTTCACTGTACTCTGTGTCTGTACTTTCTGCTGAGCATAAATAACAAAATCTATGGGTCGCGAAAATAGACGCATTTCATCCTGAGAAAGTGTAATATTGATTACTGATTCGTTAGTAAATTCTCGATGGCTTTGAGTTACAGTCGTGCTATACTTTTTAAAGACCAAACCACCATTTGACTGTGTATTATTATGTTTATATTATTAATCTTAACAAATATGAGTTAGCAATGGTGTATCAGCTTTTACCATTGTACTCGATAATGGCAGAATAGCCGAAATCTGGATCGTACAAAAGAGAGATCAAATGATATACATGCAGACGGCTGTTTACTCTTTTAAATGGTGAGCTTTTTGCTCGTGGCAAGGGGCTGAGATCGGGGTTAAGCGGCTAGGCAAGTTGCGAGGTTTGTCGGTAGTGAGTAATAGGATTTTAAGGCGATGCCTCGGCGGACAGAATGCCCCGCGGGGCACAGGTTTAACCCCTTCAGGAGGGGAGACCACCCACACAGCCAACCCCCAACCCCGGCCTAATTGGCGTTTCCACGCCGGCGAACCAAGCCTCCGATAAGCCAAGCCCCACCGAAAGAAGCGGTGGTGCAGGCTTACTGTTCGTGGTGGGCGGCCTAACGCACGCCGAGCAGGAGCTCACTCTCGGAGACGGAGATAACGCGAGTTCTAGTGATACGGGAAGGTTTCATTTCCAGGTGTATAGCAACATCACTGTGTGTTGGTCTCAACAACTGATCTCCTTGCGTCACCATGTTACATAATCCAGTCTCATATTAGATAGAAAAGAACTGAAATCTTATGCATGAGTCTACATATGAATCGGTGAGTGTTAAATTCCAGTAAAATGAACAAAACGGTATCATTCCAAAAATACCGGAAAATTGTTCAATTTTGCGGTACCTATCTATGGAACCAGTATTTGAGGGAGATACTTTACGAGAAAACACCATTTTAATTCAAGTCTCCTATTTTAGGGCCGTTTTTAAAAGTCGAGGACCACCGCCCTTTTAATATGCCAAGAAGGAATCAAGACAATTTTCTTTGGCTTTTCCGATGAATTATGGGAAAGCAAAGATTTTTATGACAAAACAACATTGTTCTAGTGAAACTGAACGTTTATTATATGGAAAGACAAATGAAAGTATGATAGATACCACATAATAAACCAAAACCGTCCAGGAAACAGTGTCGTTGATTAATCACTTCACTCATTTGGGTTGCCGTCGCGACTGGGCCATAGGAAGATGATTTCCTCAGTTTTCTGGCTTACTCTGAGATGTACTTCAAGAGTTTCTTTAAATCATCAAGATTTCTTGTTTTTTTGGGACTTTTTCAGCGGGGTATGCTGCACCGGTAACGAACGATGTGGTCGCTGGGAGTCTTCTTGGTTAGGATGAAGGGGTGCTTCTCTTCTAAATTTATGGATTCGCGAGCTCCAATAACACCTGTTAAGTCCGATCTGTACATGAAGTGGGAAAATTACGAGAACGAAAACTTCACCTTTGCAAATTTCGGCTTCTTCCGTGTTTCCACAGAAATACTATGTTCCTAGTAGTAGCGTGACCACCAGTTTCCCTGACCGTGATCTTTTATGATCGAAGAATGGTCAACCTCAGTGACCAAGTATTTCACTGATTAGGTGCTGCTCAAAGTCAATTCTGTCATCTCGCGAAGTGAAAAAAATCTGTCCCTCTTCTTCATTGTTCTCTTCGCCTTGGAAAAATAAAGATCACAGGGAAGAAGACTGTGGCCCCGCACAGGAAACTAGTGAACAAATTGTTGGTACCGATTCATATCCTACAAAGCAAGAAGTAAACGAACGACATCATTGTTTTTTGGCCGAAACTGTTATCTTAATACAGTTGAAGTTTAGTGAAGCTTTGCAGAATCTGATTAATAAAGTGCACGAAGAAGGAGCATACTTCATTTCGGAATTTTTTGCGGTCCCCTCGCAGTATACGTAAATATATCCGTGGTTAGATATAACGTCGTTGATGTTGAAGACACTGATAGTTGCCTCTTCTATGACAGCTCCCGCACTGGTATTTTTGGCAGCTGGACGTTTAACCTAAAATTAAAGCACGAAGAAAGGGCATGTTCATCTCTTTTACCTTTGGCACTTTGTGTTTCGTTCGCCAACGCGTTGTAAAGTTTCTTGCTGTCTTGCTGTTTCTCTGGAAAGCAGCCTTTCTTACATTTTCAGAAACATGTTTCTTACATTTTTAAAAAGCAGTTCACAAGTGTAATAGGTTTCAACTTGAAGTAGATCAAACTTGAAGTTGAAAGTCTCACGTAAATGTGCCAAATACGATGTTTACCACACTTCTATCACTTCTGGATGAAGTGTTATCAACAAACCAAACATCATTTTTACAGAATGAGATTTTCACTCTGCAGCGAAGTGTGCGCTGATATGAAACTTCCTGGTAGATTAAAACTGTGTGCCGGACAGAGACTCGAACTCCCGAGGTCGAGTCTCGGTCCGACACATAGTTTTAATCTGCCAGGAAGTTTCATCATTTTTACACTTTGCTCAGCACCAAAAACCGTCGAAATTCTGCCGCTATTGTGTGCCTATTTGGTGGAAAAACTAGCAATATGGTGATGCATTTTCACTTTAGTTTTAGCAGGTAAAGTTAAACTGATGTGTCATCGTTTATCGACGGGAGTTTTCCAAAAGTCGAAATTCTTAGTTGGTGAAAATGGTTAAACAGGCTTTCAGACATACTTCTACTCTAGAGTCATCTCGCAATACTTGATGCTTCCAATGATTAGACTTTTCGAAAGCCGATTCACCTTTCCTGCTCCGAAGTCGCGTGATAGCCTGTGGCTTCATGAGGCCTAGGAGAAAGACATCTTGTTCGTTCATGGTTGCAAGGGTTGTGTGAATAGCTTTCCTGACGCTGATTCCTTCACCTCCTTTAAGTCGTTCAAAACAACATTTCTCCAACATAAGAAATGAAAGCACGAACCAGATCATTCCAAAGCATTGTCAACATTGTGTAGCATGAAAATGAACATTTTCCTGAGTTCGCTTTTACTAACGAGCAAGGGGATCCGATTGTTCTTCCTAGTATAGGGTCATTTTTGTGGCTGACATACTCTTCGCCACGGAAAATTGCCGTTCCTACATTTTCGCTTTCATAAGCATGTGCATCCACTGTTTTTCGTCCAAGAAGCGGGCTACATAGTGACTCACCATCACCTGTCGCTTCATCACTCATCTCATAAAATATGAAACACAACGCAAGCGGATATTGGTATCTCTTGTGGCGAAAGAAACGTCAAATAACTGTAACAGTGGAGGTGGATGATGAGGTATGAAACAACTAAAGACTAAGGAAGTCTACACAAACATGCAACGACCTCTAGGAAATGACGAGCTGGTATTCTGCCAGCAAACGTCTTTTTCTTTAGCATGTTAGTGGGGCCATTGTCCGGATTACTGACCTTTTAACTTGCTAACCTCGGAAACTCGTACTTGTTAGACGCTGCTGCGCCTTCAGAAAGTGGAGACAACGTTCCTTTCAACACGCCGCTGCCCAAGTCGAACCCGAAAATGAAAACAAATGAAAATCGAATAAACGTGGACTACTGCCCTTTTAACATTCACCAATTCGTATATATACATAAAATTTGCTGAAGCTTCCAACCCCTAAGTGCTTATCTCCTTCAATACGTACGAGCTTCCAGCCAAGTGCTCCTTGGTTATTGTCAAGTGATGCCTGTCGTCAGAGGACTCGTGGCGTCTTCATATAACAGTGCTATCGCCTATTACATCACAGTAGCTCACTCGAGCGCCATATCGGATAAAGTTTATCGTTTTGTGCCTATCGTGCCCGCTTCAGCCAATGGATGGCCAGGTCTCAAGCTGTAGCTAGTTGCAGGCCATCGTCTTTATTGAGGGTGTTGTCAGAAATATTTGTGTCGATCGCTTTTTTTAAAAAGATAGTCCAGAAACTGATTGTCCGTATAGTAATAGATGTCTCGTCGAATGCAATTTCGTATACGTTTGCCAGGCTGTGTTCTGCTATCGATTATTTCTGAGGGTAGCGTGGGTGGAAACAATTCCCTGTACTTTGCGGCGCTGTTTTGCTGTAGGCACAGCCTGTCAGACGTAAAATTGGCCACACAAACACCACATTTTGTGTATGCCAGGCTTTATGAAAGTATCTTTCAAAAGCTTGATGTGCTGTCTAATTTCAGCTGATGAGCTGAAGGCTGAATAGCCTTGAAGCCTTTTTAGGAGCTGATTGATCTCACCTGTAACCGAGCCACAGAACATCAAGGACCCAAATTTGTAGGAATAACCCTCGAGGGACTTCTCCTTGCGTGTTTTCGGTGGAAGGGCTTGTAAAAATTTGTAGGTTGTTGTTGCCTTCTTCTTTGAATATTTCCAGTAAGTGGTTCAGTTCTCTTAAAAGGTTTTCAGCATGCGAAATGACTTACGCTCGATGCACCAAGTTTCTTAGAACATTTCTTGGCTGGGTAGTGGTATCTAGCTGTGTGAAGATATCAGTTCGTTTTTACATCAGTCCCCAAGAACTTAGAACTACTTAAACCTAACTAACCTAAGGACATCACACACATCCATGCCCGAGGTAGGATTAGAAACAGAGACCGTAGCGGTCGTGCAGTTGCAGATTGAAGCGCCTAGAACCGCTAGGCCACACCGGCCGGCCGTTTTTACAGAACTAGACGCGAAGGCTGCTATAAAACTTCTGGGAACAATTGGTCGGTCTATAGGATTTGGTTCTGAAAAGTGTCAGAATAAAGGAGCTATCACGTGTGGACGAGATGAAACTGTTTTGTAGAAAGGCACACGACAATACACCTAAAGTTGGCAGAGGTTTAGAGAGAAAGAGCCCGTAGTTGATAAATATTTGTCATAATTGTAATATGCTAGAAGTACAATCAAACAAATGTGCTGCTCAATATGTAATTGTTGTGGACTGCGTAGCTTTAGCGTATATACAATAGCATGTAATAATATCGGTGCGTACGCTGTTATCTTCGTTCTCTCTTCGTTTCTAGTAACAACAATGGCTCTGCCATCTTCGCTAGGTATTTAGTTCGTTTTTCAGGCAATACAGATGATAGAATGAAACCTGCCACAAATCCACTGTATATATTGATTTATTACTAACATGCGATACTCCATCGGTTAAGTAAGTTTCTGGAGTAACTTTTTGCTATAGAGACATGTGACGCTAATAATCAAACGATTATGTATCGAGGTAGTCTGAAATAAATTCGTTGACATCCGTTGCTAGCGTCTGTCACATGAGACTCCTCCTGGGTGTACTGCTTCAACATACTGCTTTTCTAACGGAGTACCTCAACCATTGGTGTCACATGCGTTTCATTAGAAATCTAACAACTGACCACAAGTGTATATCAGTCAGATTATGTTTCAGAGAAAGATGACTTTCTTCACACTTAATTGAATGCAGTATACTAACTACTTTCCTGGAAATGGAAAAAAGAACACATTGGCACCGGTGTGTCAGATCCACCATACTTGCTCCGGACACTGCGAGAGGGCTGTACAAGCAATGATCACACGCATGGCACAGCGGACACACCAGGAACCGCGGTGTTGGCCGTCGAATGGCGCTAGCTGCGCAGCATTTGTGCACCGCCGCCGTCAGTGTCAGCCAGTTTGCCGTGACATACGGAGCTCCATCGCAGTCTTTAACACTGGTAGCATGCCGCGACACCGTGGACGTGAACCGCATGTGCAGCTGACGGACTTTGAGCGAGGGCGTATAGTGGGTATGCGTGAGGCCGGGTGGACGTACCGCCGAATTGCTCAACACGTGGGCCGTGAGGTCTCCACAGTACATCGATGTTGTCGCCAGTGGTCGGCGGAAGGTGCACGTGCCCGTCGACCTGGGACCGGACCGCAGCGACGCACGGATGCACGCCAAGACCGTAGGATCCTACGCAGTGCCGTGGGGGACCGCACCGCCACTTCCCAGCAAATTAGGGACGCTGTTGCTCCTGGGGTATCGGCGACGACCATTCGCAACCGTCTCCATGAAGCTGAGCTACGGTCCCGCACACCGTTAGGCCGTCTTCCGCTCACGCCCCAACATCGTGCAGCCCGCCTCCAGTGGTGTCGCGACAGGCGTGAATGGAGGGACGAATGGAGACGTGTCGTCTTCAGCGATGAGAGTCGCTTCTGCCTTGGTGCCAATGATGGTCGTATGCGTGTTTGGCGCCGTGCAGGTGAGCGCCACAATCAGAACTGCATACGACCGAGGCACACAGGGCCAACACCCGGCATCATGGTGTGGGGAACGATCTCCTACACTGGCCGTACACCACTGGTGATCGTCGAGGGGACACTGAATAGTGCACGGTACATCCAAACCGTCATCAAACCCATCGTTCTACCATTCCTAGACCGGCAAGGGAACTTGCTGTTCCAAGAGGACAATGCACGTCCGCATGTATCCCGTGCCACCCAACGTGCTCTAGAAGGTGTAAGTCAACTACCCTGGCCAGCAAGATCTCCGGATCTGTCCCCCATTGAGCATGTTTGGGACTGGATGAAGCGTCGTCTCACGCGGTCTGCACGTCCAGCACGAACGCTGGTCCAACTGAGGCGCCAGGTGGAAATGGCATGGCAAGCCGTTCCACAGGACTACATCCAGCATCTCTACGATCGTCTCCATGGGAGAATAGCAGCCTGCATTGCTGCGAAAGGTGGATATACACTGTACTAGTGCCGACATTGTGCATGCTCTGTTGCCTGTGTCTATGTGCCTGTGGTTCTGTCAGTGTGATCATGTGATGTATCTGACCCCAGGAATGTGTCAATAAAGTTTCCCCTTCCTGGGACAATGAATTCACGGTGTTCTTATTTCAATTTCCAGGAGTGTATATCGTCTAGTTACATATATAGGTGGAACAATCACAATAGTTAGCCTCACAAGTTTCGTCAAAAAGTTACAAACTTGACTAACGCAAGCATCACTGACATACTTGTTGACAGTTTGAGGGACCAAGTCAGACTCATCACTCACTGAAATTAGTAACGTGATTAATACACCTTTGCCGTCCCTGATTGGTCTTTACATCAAATATTTCCTGTATCGCTGCCACACGGAACCGTGACTATGTCGCAACTTGTGACGTCACATTTATAATTTATGCTCCATTAAATAACTTTGGTGAGGTGATCGACGGCTTGCACGGCTTTTTGACAATTAGTGGCTCGTTACAAATTATCGACAAGCCTCTGGTGTTGGAGTGGGGGAATGAGGAAGGGGGGAAATGAAATCTAACAGCTATGACCTCGGAGCTACATTTAGGAAAGCGGTATGTTAAAGTACTGTCTTCCCAGCTAATCAGTCTTCACTCTGAGGAAGGCTGCTGTAACTACTTCTCAGCGTCTGTTTATATTCTTACTTTAGTTATTTTATGACATGCCACAGCGGCACAGTCAGAAGGATCTTAACGAGGTAGACAGACTGAAGTTTTCTTTTGCTTTTTCTTTTCAGTACTCTGTTTCGAATACACGACAACTGTGATGGGAGATGTAGAGACTTCGTCATTTTTTTTCCAAATAGAGCAATGTGCCGTAATTCGGATTTATTTTAAGAGAGAAAGAACAACAAATTAAATATAAAGAAATGATGCGCGTATCGTATAAAAATGATTAATTAGAAACTAGATGCAATTAGTTTTGCCATCTTAAGAATGATGAAAAGTTCCTAGAAGACAATCCACGTGTAGTTACCTGGCTACCAGTAATCAAAAGATAAACCGCACACAACAGATGCTTCTTCTTAACCAATGTAAAACCTCAGTACAGCAGCAGACACCATTAATAGCACTACGCATGTCTATGTAGCGAAGATTGTTCAGTATTCCACGTGCAGTTACCTGTTTACGAGTGATGAAAACATGAACCACACGCAGGAGATGCTTCATCTTAACCAATGTAAAATCTCAGCACGGCAGCAGACACCATTAATAGCACTACGCATGACGATATAGCGAATTTTTTTCAGTACTCGTCGGTACTTGAACAAAAGGATCGACGCCTGCAGTCGTACCAGGCCTTCACTGAGACAGCCGATAAGTACACGGATTAGTTGAACACGCGTCATTGTGATACGGTGTGGACAGCCGCGGGCGCAGCCCTCGCTCCCATTGTCGACAGCCCAGAGCTAGGAGACGCTGCAGTAGCTCTTAAGTAGCCTTAACGAGTCTGAGTGCATCCAGTTCCATTCTTCCAACTAAGAATAAATACCTGGTAGGGCCACGCTGTCGCCTTAGCTGCAGACGCAGAGAACACAATTTATTGACGAAGAAACAAGGAACAGAGCGGCGATCACCTGAAGATGCTCGCTGAACGAGTATGGTGAATAAGTTTAATTGAATGTGGCAGGGATTCTACGTAGCGTTCCACTAAATGGTTTTGGAAAGGTCTTCCAGAGCCTATTAGTCCGGTGTCGTGGATTTGAAAAAGGTGACGGGATGTATTTTGAAAACTGTTACGAAAGGAATTAAATTCACTTTGTTGGGTGCAGAAGAAATGTCACGTTGCAGAGGAATTTCAGGAAGATAAATGGCTGATATAATGTGGGCATTGTAGCGACAAAACAGTCTGATGATACTAAAAGGGAGTGCTGACATTGCAAAATAAATTCTTCTTTTTCTGAACAGGAGGACTACGTGGACAGTTACCACAAACCTCACGACCAGAGGAATTATCAAAATATGAATGCACCAGGAATGGCTGATAGGAACAATCATTAAATCCATACAGGTCACGAGTCTGGCAAAGGGTTAAAGATGACTACGCTCATAATACGCAGAGATTAGGCATACTGTAGAAGCGGCAAAGGAGGTAAGAGCAGAAGTACCTTTGTAGTGACCGGCATAAAAAAATTGGAAATGGTGCTAGCGTAGTGCTGAAGGTTACAAGTAATGAGCCAGTGTCGATCGCACAAGTAGCGTGGAAAGACGTAGATGCTTGTGCAGTGCTGTACACGGCGGCAGTAACAACTCGTATGCGTCAGAAAAAATCTCTTTCCAATCTCTTTCGTGAATGGTTGATGGTTGACAAGATTGCAGTGAATTATTCTAAAGTTAACCAACATCAGCAAGTTGAGCCAGGAAGAGGTTCATTACAATTTTCTTTCATGTCAGAGCCGAAAAAGATTGTAGAGGAGAAAGCCACAATGTTCCTAAAATATAATAGCATATCTGAGAATGGTAGTATTTAAGGGCATAATTATTTATAAGGGGAGCTTAAATGAAAACGATACAGATAAAAGAATTTAGTAAACTGTTTACTATTTCAAAAGTAATCGCCACAACTGTTAATGCATTTATCCCACTGTGAGACAAGACAGTCAATGGCTTCACAAAAAAGTGTTTGCTTTTGACTATGGAACCATGAATGTACCCAGGCTTGTACCGTGAAATTGTTGCCAAGGTTGTTTCGATTACGCTGAAAATAATTGTCAGAGAATCTTGTAGACATCTACGATATACTCCCGATCCCTCGTCATGAGATTTACGAATTATTGGAGCCCCGGAAGACACTCGAGGCCGTCGATCTGCTTCGGATGAAGAAATGCAAGCCTACGTACAAATATGGTTCCATAGTAAACCGCAAACGTTTTTGCATGAAAGCATTGACAGTATTGTATCACAATGGGAGAAATATATTAACGGTTACGGCGATTACTTTTCAAATAATAAACAGTTTACTTACTTTTTTCCATCTGCCTCATTTTCATTTGACTGACCCCTATAATTTAACCCAGCACAGTTCGTAAAGTGTGGCCAAGCAAATTCAGTTCCACATTGGTTAATACCTACAGACAGCGCATCTTGATACAATACTGAGCCGTGCTGCAGCTCACGTTGGTGCTGTTTGTAGGTTTCTCCCCTCTGTTGGAGGCCAGACGGTATCCTCTGGTTGGCATGTTTGGCGATTGTTTGTCTTTTTCTCGTCTTGACTGGGGCCACACGTTTTGCAAGCGTTGCCTCTCCACTAGTGGCAGCAGCGGCGGTTGTCGCTATGTAGTAACTGTTGCCCTATCTTTGGGGTGACGTCGCTGTTTTTCCGTGTCGTGTGAGTGTGGCAGTTCGGTTGGGGACTCAGGAGGAGCCAAGTCTGCGCAGGGCGAGAACACGCCAGGACCGCTGGCGGCGCGCATGGACTGCCGGATTTATGGGCTGTGGTCACGACTTCGTCATAAACCAGATACGAGCGATAATGATGAGTGTATTTTCAATTCAAGTAGAGAAACCTCCACCTTTGTGAGATCCCGCAGTGAGTGGAGTGCTTGGGAAAGTGGATCTGATTAGCTTTCCTAGACTTCTTATTACTATTTACTGCGTTCAGCTTGTTACAATTGTTAAGTTCAACCAGCGGTATTATTCCTGCGTGCTGGCCGCTAACACCCCAGTTACCTGCCCTGGTGGTTAGTGTGTGTAAAGGCAGTGTATTGTGGTAACATTATTTCTAATGTTTTTAATTCTGTCACATACATCTAATAAAATAAGGCTTTTATTCTTGGTCGAGGACTCATTCAGGTATTTTTAAGGTTTTAGCATTTTTCTGAAAGTTTTATTAAAACTAATAGAGGGCACCAATAAGGAGCAACTAAACCGTTCCCTGAAACATTTTGTGTTGGTCGCTACAAAAGTACTTCTGCTCTTCCCTCCTCTGCCTTTCTACAGTATGCCTAATCTTTGCGTATTATGAACCGTAGCTGTCTTTAATTCTGTGGCAGGCTCATGACCCGTAACCAAAGTTACGGGGTTGCTGCGAGTCTGAGATTCTTAACGACAATTTAGCTTCTCCGTGAGCTACGCGCCTTTTCGACGAAAGGGAGCAAGTCTCAACCTTCCGCCGACCCACAGGGTACTACAATCGCTTCGCAAGGAGACTCTCCGTAGAGCAGAGCGGTCAGCGAGGCCTAAACCCCAACCGCTGCCGATGCACCGGCCATCACCGGCTGAGAACTCCTTGCGCTACGACGGCTAGACACCGGTCGTATAGGCTCTGGAAGACCTTTTCAAAACCGTTAACTGCTACCCAGAATCACTGTCACATTCAGTTAAACTAATTCACCATACTCATGGTTGAATCCACGTCAACACTTTTCCAAGGGGAAGAGCAGCGATTAAAATTCTGTAATGTATCTGCTCGATTGTTAGCGCAAGGGTGTTTTCCTCAACAGATGTTCAGTGGCGGCGGCCATGTGGAGCCAAGAAACGTGACACACGCTAGTTACTTCATCCGGCACGTACAAAAATGTGCAGTGTGCAGGACCTTAGGAATAGCATGGAACGTAAACAGAATCACCACTTGATATTCAAATCGCATTGACAGAGAAGAGTAGGACACTATTTAGCATGTCGGGGCGACGATGCGTTTGGTGTGTGTTCTGAGGAAGATTCTCCGTCCAGCTCTGCTCTGTAGCTCATTACCACTTGAGTGACGCTGGAATCATAAAGTCATCGATATTGCGTCGCTGATTGACGTCTAACGTAAAACACACATTGTCCGGCCCGTCCTCGTCTTCCTCCGGTCCCCATAGCAGCCTGGAGATTGCGTTTCGTGCACGCCGCTCCGTGCCTATAGTGGATATTGCACATAGTATTATTAAAATCGCCGGGAGCCAGTAATGTGGGCTGAACAATGATATGAGCAAGTAACTATCTGTGATGAGATAATACTTCGTGCAGTACAGAAAACCTGAGACCTATTAACGCCGTAAACAGCTACCGACGTCTCCTCCTCGATTCGCTAATAATGACGTTGCCCTGCTATTTATGGAGGACGACTGCTGTCAGCAGATCAGTGCTGTTAGCCTGCTTATGCGATAGTATACCACCAATGCCTAAAACCGAATCGTCCGTCATCTGAAGAAGACATTTGCTCGGAGTAAATGTAGCCAAACAAAATAACGATCTGTTTGTACACAGAAACGTTTGGTGGTCGTCACCCCCTAAACATTCGTCACCTTTTTTTACACAATTTGCTGTATGAGTGTGAGAACGGACCGCCTGCATACCGTACATGGGGTAATAATTTATCTTAGAGGGTAATGATTGCAATTCCCTCACATTCCTGAAGACGGGCAACTTATCAATGGCCTATACGTGATCCTGTATGAATAGTGGCGCATTTTTGGTTGACATATGGTTCAGTTACTTAACTTACGGTAAAAAAAAGAAACAGGGAAAAAGAAAAAATTTAAAAGTTGGCCAGGTACGAACTGGACTTACACACAGAGGATTCCGTACAAATTTAATTACGTGTACAGACAATTCATCCGTTCCTAGAATCGAAGGTCTCAATGATTTTGACATTGATACTTGCAAGATATTTGCCCCAGGGATTCCAAGACTTTCGAATGTTTTACAATTTCAAGTTTGAAATCAGATAAGAAGTTACTAAAGAAACATTCTATTATGTGGTATACTTACAAATTAATAACTTTTTGGTTATTTTCCTGTACTTGTACTGTGTAGCCTCTCATTCTGTTAAATTTCGCAATTCTATCTCAAGAGTTTTATTGGGTAAGTTTGCGAATATAAAAATTTGTGACATAAATAGCCTTGAATGAGATTTTCACTCTGCAGCGGAGTGTGCGCTGATATGAAGCTTCCTGGGTGATTAAAACTGTGTGCCCGACAGAGACTCGAACTCGGGACCTTTGTCTTTCACGGGCAAGTGCTCTAATATCTGAGCTATCGAATCTCCTGAGGTCCCGAGTTCGAGTCTCGGTCGGGCACACAGTTTTCATCTTCCTGGAAGTTTCATAAATAGCCTTATCATTTGATTGCATTGACGTAGAAGCTTAACGTTTTTACAACTCCAAAGGGCTATTAACTTGCGTATATGACATAAATTTCAATTTGATACGAGTTCCCGTTCCTGAGAAAAAGAGGTCTTAACAGACAGACGAACAGGCAGACAAATAGTCCGATAAGAAATGACAAAAAGGGTTTTTTCGTGTGATTTAACTACAAATTAAAAATTTTTGGATTTTTCTTTTGATAATAAGTTGAAACCTTGCGAGGTGAAGGGGCTAGCAGTGTATTTAACACAAAATTATTGTAGAATCTTCATATGTAAATGATGATGTGAGCCCCCCCCCCTATTCTAACTCCGCCATTTGTTGTTGCACATGGATTAAGAAGAAACGCGAACTGACTGTAATCGACCCTGCAAGTGGAGTAGAAAAGAGTTTGGCACCTGCAATAATTTAATTTGATAGAAATTAATGAAATAAAGGAAAGTATCAGTAACGTAGTGAGAAATGAAAGGGTTGCTCTACCGATTAACAGAATGAAAGTTCTGTCCAGAATAACAATTTGATTTATTATGATTAGACTCAAAATCATAAACCAAACATATGAAACATTTACAATACATCAAATTCGATCAAATTGGATACTCAAATAAATGTTGTGAAGGTGAAGTTGTCCATAAACTAGATTGTGACATTTATGATGAAGTGGTATCTGGAGCCAATTCCTTGCAACTCAAATCGTAAGAGAAACACACAGCCAACCCAACATTAATTGCTGCTACAGTAGTGAGAACTAAGGCGATGAGCCTCCAAGACAGAACAAAGTTAGAAAAGATGAACAGGGGTGCTCTGCTGAGCTCTGATTATCACCTAGCAAAATTCCCTAATCTGCCGGTGCTGCCGAAATACATTACCAAGCTGCCTTCTTAACTGCAAGAACACGATCTGGCGTTCGGGAGGCGATGGCAGGTTGCTTCGACGTCCCGTCGTGGTGATGATAATGTCGCGAGTATAGCCCGAAACAAATTATCCTGGTCTGGTTGTTCCAGACCAAAGACTTCCTAGCAATACAAATGCGCCTCTGAGGGAGATGAAGAAGGCCCACCACCCAATCAGTGACGGTACAGTGATTGATTTTAACAAGCGAAGTCACATAGTAACTCCGATACAGTCAACTTTAGCCAAAACTGCTCAAGACAGACAACATAGGCCGTTTGTACACAAAATGCTAAATTGCCAAAGTAAGTCGAAATTTCAGCAACTTCGTCAAACAGTTACAATTAAATAAAAGCATATTAGACACCCAATGGAAGGCAGGCTGTCCAGATCAGCGAGAGCTCAGTCTTGTAACCTACTCAGACCGAAAGGCGAGAGCCGACTCTCTCAAGAGCACCCGTACAAGCCGAACACAGAACATTGGCGCCCCCACGACAGTGGTCGTGGTTAAACGTTCCAATCAGCAACTCGAAAACCGACGGAAAATTCCCCTCTATTGCCGACGCATTACTATTCCACCAATGGAGATACTTGGCGCCAATTTCTGCGCCGATTTTGCTACGTCACGGAGCTATTCCCTGAGCAAGCCAATCACAGTTATGATTTTGCAGAAAACGCGAGAATTTGGCCGCCAAGACTGCCTGGGATCACACGTCATTCCCACGCCTCGCTGGTAGCCCGCCAGAAAGTGTTTTCACTAAGTTTCTGCGAAGTAACGAAATCTCTAGCCCAGCCGCTCCGTCAGGCCCCTGTGGGCGCGTCGCCGCCGCTCTTACGACAATGTCGGCGTCTCGAAAGCATCCACTCGACTCCCTCACACCCACCGGCTTAACCCTTCCAAGATCAGCAGTGCCCGCCTGTCACCAGACCACCCGGGTGACGAGAGTCGCTGCGTGGGAAGTCCGCGTGTGAAGGAAAAGCGACTTTTCACCGCATGCTATTAGAGAGGAAAATCGAATTAGATTAAGATAGAAATATGAGAGGGGGCTCATGCCACCTCTCAATCTTGCTTCTTGGTAAATTTCATGATTTTAGGTCAATGGTGAGTACCCTGTAGGTATTAATGATGTAATACGTCCGACCATGGCCACTTTCACCAACTCTCCGCGAGTGGCAAGGACGAGGAGTCAAACGGACCTCCTGGGGCGAGCCCCCGAGGAGAGGACACTGCAGTCATACCGTAACCACACAGCGAGAATAGGGGCGGGCCCCCTCGCCTCGCTCGAGGAGGGATGTGTTGCGAGGGGCCTGTCTGACAACGAGGAGCGTGCCGAGAACCGATGGACACGTGCAGCCGTTAGGACGAAACGCCAAGAATGTATGCGTGAAAGCATGTGAGTGCTCCTGTACCGGTGGCAGTCATTTTACCTGCCTTAGAAAGCAAGAATGTGCCGACAATTCCAGCAACCCACAGGCCCAGGGAGGAGCTTACACAAAGTGTGGCGAAATGGCGCAGTGTGGCGTATGAAAGAAGTCGGTATTATTAAGATGATGATGTTTTTCTCGAAAGTAAGGACATTCCTTATAAATCACGGATCCTAGCAGGTTTTGAAACGAAGCCCAAGCACGAATCAGTACAGGCCTCACGCACAGAGAGTGGTTATACAGAAGTGTTGTGTAGCTGCTCTCACAACAGCCTCGGAATGTAGGAAAACATCGAAGAATGTGAAATCGTGAGAAAGATGCCAATTCGAGAGGACACGCCAGCCCACACCAGATAGGAAAAATCCACCCCGCACGGAGAGGCGTGGCTACGAAACGGTGCTCTGTCATTGGGCTTAATTGAAATTTTTTTCCGCAAATGACAAGGCCGAAACGAAGAATATTTCGAAAAGGAATTGAGCCGAGAGCTGGAGGAGGAGCGAGAGGAGGAAGTCGTGAAGACACCGCGGAAGCTCTTCCACACATCACCAACATCCGTTTTCCGACACCGAGATAGCACAGCTTCGGCCACATGACCGACTACTGTCAGACAACGCGAAGATTGTAGTCCCGCCGCAAAGCCGCGATTGCTGATGACGGCAGCCGACTTGCGCCGCGCAGCTCCAAAGCGACGCGCCGAACCGACTCAGCGCCTGCCGCCGACAGCAGTACACGACGAACGATGACGAATAATACTGAGACTATTCTCCTCCTTCCCCTTAATAACTGAGTCGTGTTCACGCCCAGCCAAACCAGCCCTGAGATTTATAATTTTGTTTTGGTTTGTGTAAACAGTACAAAAATAAATAAAATTCTTTTATGTTTTGATCACGTGTAAGCAATCTTTTGCGTTCATACATTTATCCCTTAATTATGAAATATTTCTGTTTGATTTCATTTCATTATGAATTTCCATTAATTGTTGGCTTCTAAAGTGGAACAATCTCATCGGTCATGCACTCGTCATTTCATGTTCGACATTAAAGAGATGAAATCACAGTTCACTACAATGATTTTGCGTGTATCAAAATATGGTAAGTACGTGGCCGAATCTTTCGATTTCACTGACTCTGAAGCTGCAATCGTTTATATCGCCAAGGGACCGTAGACCTTCATATGTGACATAAATTTCAACTTCATACCTCCAACTGTTCCTGAGAAAATGGGTTGCCAACAGGCTCGCAGACACAAAGACAGATGGACAACAAAGTGATCCTACAAGAGTTTAGTTTTTAGTGGTTGAGGAACGAGACCCTAAAAATACTTGCCAAGGTGGCAACGCATTCCGTGGGATTGCAGCCGCTCAATTAACACCTTGACTGCAGTAAACCCTGCTCACTTGTAGCTCTTGCTACAGTTACGACATCCAAACAGTTTTGACAATTTGGAAAGCCCTGAATTAACAATTCGAAATAAGTTTGAAAAACCGCCTGAGCATTTGTGTCTCCCAATGGTAACCTATTGTGTCTGAACATGCGGATAGGCACGTTACTGACTAGGCATTTTTTGTAGACGCCTCGACTGGCGACAGAAAATAGGCGCGAACCACTACTATTTTTCAAAACAGGTGTCAACAGGTAAGCTAGGTTAGTAATTCCTGTGGCCAGGGAATAGGATACAGTCCACATGAGATGTAATATCGACCGGATACAGATTCACATGCGATGTAACATCGACTACAATATAAAAACCACCTCATAATTTAACTGCCCCAATTCTAACTGCCCCATTAACTTGAGGATCCATTTCGTCATTATTTTGTTGACTGTAATGTATATCAATTTCTTTGATTCTTTTGTCAAATTATTTGATCAGGACTTTTCTGGAATGTTTAGAACGCATACTATCACATGAGGAACATTTTCTCATGCGTTACTTTAATTATCACTTTAAAAATGTGGAACGTTACTCTTAAATAATGACATAAACAAATCTGTACACCAGTTTTTTATCAGTCTTAGAACTCTCATAAAAATATTTCAAACGTATGTGTATGATGCAAGGGATTTTTTATTTCACAAAACTTTTAAAAAGTTTGACAGTAACGCACTTTCAAAAATTTTATACCTCAGGATATTGTGGTGTAGTATGAATAAAATCTGTAGAAAATTGCATCTTTTGACCAAAAGAATTTCAGCTGAAAATATTCATTATACCACAGAAAAATAAAAGCTGCGGAAAACGCAGAAAACAGATTTTACTACCATTTATGCCCGAAACAAGTATTTTAATGTTGAAATTACATTTGTTTTTTTTATCTTCCTGTAGCTCATTTCTTCTCATTCACTGACGTTTAAGAACTACCTATAAGTACATTATTAATCATCTTTAATAGGTTTTCAGCGAAACAACCATAATCAAATCTTAGCCTCGCAAGGGCCCTGATTCTTCCACTATTTCCGTTGCCAAACACCAGACAAGCATCATATGAGAAAATTTTGACAGTATTATATGAGCAAAATGTTGTCTTCGGGCGTCCCTTCTGATTAAAGCACATAAAGCTTCCATTTGGGTTTTAAGTTTCACCATGTGTACATTTCCTTCCTAAATCGCAGTGAGCTGCATTGAAAATCGGCCTACAGCCTACTATACTCTACACTCGTCTCCTCTGATTCCAGGAAATAATAACATATTGCAAACAAAGAGAGAGTCAAGTACACTCATGCTCATAAATTAAGGATAATTGCAGAATGTGGTGCCACGCAACGTGGCACTACACAAAACTGGCGTTAATAGCATAGACACATAGGGAACACACACGACATAGATCTGCAAGTCCACAATGTTGGTGATAAGTTGAGGAAATCGTCCCGAAACATATGTGCTACAAGACGCCACTGTTTCCTGCGCATATACCCCTACATCAATATGAGATATGATCACCACGCACACGTACACAGATCGCACAACGGGTTGGCGTACTCTTGATCAGGTCGTCGAGCAGCTGCTGGGGTATAGCCTCCCATTCTTGCACCACTACCTGTAGGAGCTCCTGAAGTGTCCTAGGGGTTTGAAGACGTGCAGCGATACTTCGACCGAGAGCATCCCAGACATGCTCGATGCGGTTTAGGTCTGGAGAACAGGCAGAGCACTCCATTCGCATGAAATCTTCTGTTTCAAGGTATCCTTTCACGATGGCAGCTCGGCGGGGCCGTGTGTTATCATCCATCACGAGGAAGGCGGGACCCACTGCACCCCTGAAAATGCTGACATACTGCTACAAAATGACGTCCCGATGCACCTGACCGGTTACAGTTCCTCTGTCAAAGACATGCAGGGGTGTACGTGCACCAGTCATAATCCCACCCCACACGATCAAACCACAACCTCCATACAGGTCCCTTTCATGGACATTAAGGGATTGGTATCTAGTTCCTGGCTCACGTCCGATGAAAACCCGGCGAGAATCACTGTTCAGACTATGTCTGGACTCGTCGGTGAACATAACCTGGGACCACTGTTCCAATGACCATGTACTGTGTTCTTGACACCAGGCTTTACGAGCTCTCCTGTGACCAGGGATCAGTGGAATGCACCTTGCAGGTCTCCGAGCAAATAAACCATATCTGTTCAGTCGTCTGTAGATTGTGTGTCTGGAGACAACTTCTCTAGTGGCTGCGGTAAGTTCCCGAGCAAGGCTACCTGCAGTACTCCGTGGCCGTCTGCGGGCAATGGCGGTAAGATATCGGTCTTCTTGTGGTGTTGTACACTGTGGACGTTCCGTACTGTAGCACCTGGACACGTTAACTGTCTGCTGGAATCGTTGCCATAATCCTGAGATCACACTCTGGGGCACAAGGAGAGCCCGCGCTACGACCTGCTGTGTTTGACCAGCCTTCAATCGCCCTAGTATTCTACCCCTCATACCGTCACCAATATGTGTACTTGGAGCCATTTTCAACACACTATCACCATTAGCATGTCTGGAAACGTCTGGAAACGTCTCCACACTTACTTGCTGCGCCATACTCTGACATTCACCAACACACCTCTGCGTATGTGGACTCCTGCCAGTGCCACCGTGCGACGAGCGCAGGTCAAATGCACCGCATGGTCATACCCCTAGGTGATTCAAACCCGCAAACCGCCCACCAGAGCGTTGTTTCACCATGTATCAGCTTTATCCTTAATTTATGAGCATGAGTGTAGAAAAGGGGCGTGGCACAGCGATTTGGTAGAAACTAGAGAGTATTGTAGCACAAATTAAACTCTGAAAACAGGAGAAAATATTTACAAGAAGCTACAGAACTATCTGGTTGCAAAAAAATTTAACTTATTTCATCAATTTTACATACAGGGTGACAATTATTGAGCTATAGGGAAAAAAAGTTATTTATTCAACATGTACACGGCACTACAGATATTCGCATTTAGGTTATGACATGTTCGATTTGCCTGCCGTCACTGGCGACGATGTGGCGCAGACAAATAGCGAAATTCTGCATGACCCACTGAAGTGTCGGAACATTGATGCTGGCGATGATCTGCTGAATTCAGCAATGGTTTTGGGGTTATTGTTGCACACCTCGTCTTTAATGTAAACCCACAACAAGGAGTTGCATGTTTTCTCATCCGGAGAATATGGTGGCCAATCGAGCCCCGTTCATTGGGCTCTGCGTACCCCATAGCCAGAATGCGGTGCCCAAAATTTTTCTCCTGTTTCAAAGGGCCGAAAGCGAGGTCGCTTTGCACAGTGGGGATGAAGTCGTCTTCCATAACCCTCACGTCGGTACGTCACCGTGAAATCAAGGAATATAGAACTGATTATTCCGTGACTGAACATTTCACACCACACCTTCACCCGTTGAGGGTGAAGAGACTTCGCTATCGCGAAATGTGGATTCTCAGTCCCCCAAATACGCCAGTTTAGCTTACTGACGAACCCATCCAAATGAAAGTGGGCTTCGTCGCTAAACCAAACGATACTGGGCATACTGATTCCCATCATGCCCTGTGGTCAACCGTGCAGTTTGAACGTCCTAACGCAAATCGTTCAGGAGTTAACATTTGTTATTGATGAGAGTTGCAGCAGTGGCCCATGTGACAGGATCATCAGCAGGACGGCGAGGAGTGATACAGTGGTCCATGTTGATTTCCTGGCTTGGATAACGCTCGCGATTATGCCTGGTTTACTTCAGGCACGGCAACTGCGATGGGCACTGTACCAGATACGGTTGCCTGCCTTGTTGTACCGGCTACGAAAAGGGTCAGAGACGAGTACTGAGAAACGTGTCTTACTGACCTCCCACTATTCTTGGCTCTGTATAGTTTGCAAAAGGTGGTATCTGATACGTACTGAGGAGTGATATAATCGCGGCCCGTTAAATGATTGTTTCCTAATAACCATCCACTGATAATTGCTGAAAGATGAGATAAATCACTCCAATTTTTATTATGTCTCTTAAGAGATCCACCGAATGCGATGTGTACTCGTTGAAACAAACATCAGCCTTGAATTCTGTCTATGAACATGGAAAGATAAAAATTTTTCACTTAAAACTCACTCCTCTGAGTTGTTTAAGCGGCTACATTTCCAGGTATGGTCTGTGTTTCAGTGTTGTCGCAGCGTAGCCAAAAGTACAAAAAGTAATACTTCCATTATTTCACAGGACAAATTTCAAACTTTTGGTTTTTATTTTAAAACTTCTATTTCATCTGACTTTATATTTTCATCATGGCCAACTGTTAATATTTCCGCCATCTTCAAAGAATTGCTTTGACTTTAGATTTGTATTGATGGTTAGAAATGTAACTTTCTCTATCTGCAAAAATTATCCCGTTACAATGCACCACTGATTATTATTTATTCACTAAATTTTGTCAACTAGTTCTCGTGGTGTTGAGTCATAGCAAAACCTGATAGTTCTACTAATTTTGTACCATTTCCAACACACGCTCTCCCTGAAAAAAAAAATCGATGCTAATCCTAGATGACTATGCCACTTTTACACCTATTTTTAAAGAAGTATAAACTTTTCCCTTTTCAGATGTTTCCTTCTAACCCGCATTCAGTTCGCCCACTATTACTTTACACTATATTTCGCAAATTGTACTCAAACTTCCTTGTCAACATCCGAGAATCAAAGAACGCTAATTCTCCTATCTGGTACCATATGAACAGAAAAATACAGAATATTATACGAGGGCTATTCGGAAGGTAAGGTCTGACTGGACGCGAAATGAAACTCATACTGAAGATCCGATGAAGCTTTGCACAGTGGGCACAGGGCAGTATCTCTAATATGCCCCGCGATAGCGTCAAATTACTATTTTTAGATCTGACGGCACACTGAGCATGTAAAGATCCCTAGAAAATGGCGTTTCTCGCCAAGTATTAGGGCCTTGTGAGAGATTTCGCCTAATATCACGCAGCCCATATAAGATAATGTCATGCGTTTCCCTCTCCATGATAATTCTCGGCCACACGCTGCAGATACAAGAAGATACTCCCGGTGCGTTTTCAGTGGGAAGTGTTTGATCACCCTCAACACAATGCTTATTATTGGCACCCTTTGAATTTCATCTCTGCTCACATGAATCGCTGGCTGTGACGACAGCATTCGGGCACAGACAACGAGCTGTAGACCAGGCCACATTCGGCTACCTTCTGTGGCGAGGGTATGTGGATGTTCGTACATCACGACTGATCGGACCTATCAAGGTCCGAACAGCCCTCGTACATCACCTTGTTCCGTAGTTGGCTCAACCTTCACTCTCCCGAAAAATATTTTATATAGATTCTCAAACCGGTGACATAGCAGTGGTTCGACTCTTTGCAATGGTTTTACCGACAGCAACAGCTATTCATGTTCTGTTCTTCTCTCAAGTGGTTTATCTAGATTCAACATAACATTACGAACATCTTAGTATACGTTATGATACACACATCAAAAAAGTTTTGATTCGCCTTGGTTTCGAGTATTCCGGAACCTGTACAGAAAATTGGAAAAGAGATCAACTTAAACATCGCTTCCGCCCTTTTTATTACTCATGAAAACCACACATTGCATGTTGTACTACTATACAGCGAGACCTTCAGAGGTGGTGGTCTAGATTCCTGTACACACCGGTTTCTCTAATACACAGTAGTACGTTTTCTTGCATTGATGTATGCCTGTGTTCGTCGTGGTATATTATCCGCAAGTTCATCGAGACACTGATGGTCCAGTTTGTCCCACTCCTCAACGGCGATCGACGTAGATCTCTCAGAACGTTTGGTGGGTCACATCGTCAATAAACAGCCACTTTCAATCCATACCAGACATGTTGGATAGGGTTCATGTATGGAGACCAAACTGGCAACTCTAGATGAGCGATGTCGTTATATTGAAGGAAGTCATTCACAAGATGAGCGCGATGGGGTGCGAATTATCCATGAAGACGAATGCCTCGCCAATATGCTCCCGATATGGTTGCACTATCGGTCGGAGGATGGCATTCATGTTTGTACAGCCTTTACGGCGCCTTCCATGATCACCAGCGCCGTACTTCCGCCCCACATAATGCCACCCCGAAACACAGGAAACCTCCACCCTCGGTGCACTCGCCGGACACTGTTTCTAAGGCGTTCAGCCTGCCCAGGTTGCCTCCAAACACGTCTCCAACGATTGTCTTGTTGAAGGCATATGCGACACTCCTCGTTTAAGAGAACGTGATGTAAATCCTCAGCGGTCCGTAAGCCATGTTATTGGGCCCATCTGTACCACGCTGCGTGGCGTCGTGGTTGCAAAGATGAACTTCGCCATGGACATCGGGAATGAAGTTGCGCATCATGCAGCCTATTGTGCACAGTTGGAGTCGTAACACGACGGCCTATGGCTGCACTAAAAGCATTATTCAACATGGTGGTGCTGCTGTCAGGGTTCCTCTGAGCCATAATCCGTAGGTAGCTGTCATCCACTGCAGTAGTAGCCGTTGGGCGGCCTGAGCGAGGCATGTCATCGACAGTTTATGTCTCTTTGTATCTCTACCATCTCCGAACAACATCGCTTTGTCTCACTCCGAGACGCCTGGACACTTTCCTTGTTGAGAGCCCTACCTGGCACGCAGTAACAATGCGGACGTGATGGAACCACGGTATTGACAGTCTAGGCGTGGTTGAACTACACACAACACGAGCCGTGTACCTCCTCTCTGGTGGTATGACTGGAACTGATCGACTGTGGGACACCCTCCGTCTAATAGGCGCTGCTCATGCGTGGTTGTTTACATCTCTGGGTGGGTTTACTGACAGCTCTGAACAGTCAAAGGGTTGTGTCTGTGATACAATATACACAGTCAACGTCCGTCTTCAGGAGTTCCGGGAACCGGGGTGATGCAAAACTTGTTTTATGTATGTATATAGATCTCTACTTTGTAGAACTCTTCGAAAAATATATTTAATCATCGGCTCGTTAATCCGATGGGTTGAACTGCACAAATAAAATAAATAGCCAAAGAGATTCGTAGACCAATGAAGTATTTCGTAAGTGACTTTTTTTGCATCCGGTGCGGCGACTATAATCGACAGATTTTTTCTGGCTTCTCTAGGGATCGTAAGAAACGATGTGAGGGAAATACTGGCATGAGCAGTCGGTTGCTTGGGCACGGAAAGACAGAGACCTAAGGGCTTTTTCTGTGCGTGCCTACCAACGACAAGGTGACTGGACCTCTAACTAATTTACTATTGTACTCTCCACCTCCGGGACCGCAGCTCGTGGTCGTGCGGTAGCGTTCTCGCTTCCCGCGCCCGGGTTCCCGGGATCGATTCCCGGCGAGGTCAGGGATTTTCTCTGCCTCGTGATGACTGGGTGTTGTGTGATGTCCTTAGATTAGTTAGGTTTAAGTAGTTCTAAGTTCGAGGGGACTGATGACCATAGATGTTAAGTCCCATAGTGCTCAGAGCCATTTGAACAATTTTGCACCTCCGGACTACTGGACTCTTTGGTGTTCTGTGAATTAGATTATGGCGCTGACTGTGATCAGTGGAGTGACGAAAAGAACGTTGACAGTTACAGAGATATTCGACACTAGACTATCGCTTAACAGAGATTGTCCTGAACCCATAGTATCATGAGCTTCAGCGATTTTAAACATTTCACTCAGTGTTAGATCAGGCAATTCTAAATCCTAGGCGACGACGTATCTAATCAACGCTGTATGAATAATAGCGTAACGTATTAGAGAATCAGCGTAGGATGCGCTACACTGTTTACATGAAAACTCACAGAAGTGAACTAAATCTGATGCCAAAGCAACGTGTGTTTTCTTACTTTTCTTGACACACTGAATTACATCCTGCCTGATACCACGTGAATTTGATGATAGTAGTCCGCCAGCAAATCATAAATTTTACGGAAGCGCAAACTAACAGAAACAGAGAGTAGCCTTGGTTTTTACCCACATTGTACAATTTGCAGCAAGACAATGGTAAAAGAGCATTCTGACAGCCACGGTTGGGTATATGACTTGTTTCGGAACAGAGAACAAAATGACTCAGCTAAACCTCCGAACTATTACATATTTCATCGAAACAAGCGAATGCCCTGTGGGGGGGGGGGGGGGGGGGGGGGGGAACTGAAGCAGTTGTTGCTGCTGCTGGCCTGTATTGTTGTTTGCGACTGAAACACAACACGAATTACAGCGGAAACTTACAGATTGCCCTAGGGTGTCAGCGACCTAAATGGAAATATTTGCTTTTCATTCACAGACTGTGGCAACTCCCAGTTGTTGTATAGGTGTGTTTCACGTACGTGTCTGTGTTTACTACCTACCAGTAACGCCATGAATACAGGAGCTTCAGACGTCTGACTGCAAATAAAGTTAATGTGTTACATATTTGGTATAAAGCGTGTAAACCTTTACTAATGAATACACAAAGCTCCAGTTTCCTACACATCTCATTGTTAATGAGTAGTGGGCAAACCACATGTCACCCCACTCAGCACTGTTGCCGAATTTCAGGACTGTGGATCCAAGATAGTGGCGATAGATACAGCAAAGTCGCAATGATGTCGAGGCAAAAAATTGCAGAAAGTTCAAATTTAGGGAGGGATAATAGGTCACTTGCGCTACCTCAACTAACGTAAGTCATCCGACCGAGATCTCTTCCTAAGAAGTGGTGAGAAAAGGACCCAACATGTGCTGGGCTGCTGGATAGGATGGATGTAAGTCTTGGTTTTGCATGCAGTGTTTATTTAAACAATCTGAGGCAGTAGCTCCATCCAGTGTTTTTATCATGAGGCCTTAAGTCCAAGTGAACTGGTAAATAATACTGCCACCAGAGAGCACTGTCATCCTTATCATGATATAATCCAAAATGGCGGACTCGGATGGAGAAAATGTGGGGAAAATGGCGGGAAAAGGACTTAGCCTGTTCTGCACTGTTGGAGAGAGGAAGGAGTGTACTTTATTTATTTTGGATCCATTTATTTAGCTTTGGATTTCATGTAGATTATTTACTACACTGATAAAAAACACCCACCCTGACGTGCTTGAGGTCGCAGTAGTAGTCTACATACCTGCAAACTACTCATAAATAATGCAGTACACTGATGTGCAGAGACGCGAACGACTCCTACATTGTCAAAACGATGTATATTAAAGACTCTCCAAACACGCATGCTAATCATCAATTGTCGAAATCATGCACTGCACAGCCTGCATACCTGTTCACAAAATAATGCAACAGACACGAAAACAACTCGTAAATTGTCAAAAAAAAGGCAAGTGTACCACTATTCAAACACACTCACAGCACTTGATCACCCAAAAAGGATGTAGTGCACAAACACTCAGTGCACGTGAAAAACACAGCATATCAGCTAACTGTTCAACATGCATATGCGCTTTGCCGACCCAGCTGGACGCAAGCCAGCATCAGAGCACTAGCCATTGCTATAGCGATCTGCCAATGCAGGTGAAAGATGCGTCTATTTTCAGGTATACAGTTACAGTTCTTCAAGTGTTATAGTGATGTCACATGTCTATGTAAATACGCGTCAAGTCACCTTCTGGACCGCAAGCACGTTTTCACTGTTGCTGGCACGATCCCTCTCTCTACCTTTGTCATTCAATTTTTCACCTGCCAGAGAAATGCACCCTACGGAAACGACGCGAAGGGCTGCCATACGTCAGTAATGTAACTTCAAGTGGATAAAAAATTGTGTTATTACATACAGAGCACATTCTGCCTGAGAATGTATGCCCAGCGGAGACCTAATTTCCGAGTGACTCACCTTCACAGATGCTGCAGAAATCCTTTTCTTTGCATCCCAGAATAGCACAGGTCGCATTGATCCTAGCTATCCTAATGGGACATCTGAGTTGCTTCTAGCCATGCCCATGTTTACCAGCCAACTTTGGCTGACGCATCACTGCGAAGTGTTCCGGTAGCTACACACCATCGCAAGCACATCTAAAACGTTCTGAGTGTTATACTGATGTCTCATGACTATTTGAAATAAGAGGAAAGTTGACCTCTCGGAAATTGTATAGTGTCCCAGAAATAGATAATGGTCACTTTTGCAGGAGCTTTCATAATGTCTCAAGTTATCTGCATGGAAATTCTTGATCTAACAGAACCTGTTTACGAAAATAGCGCAGAATAACGCCCAATGAATTCCTCCTTATCGTCCTAACTTGGCACCCCATCCATCACGTGTTATCCTTCCTTGAAATAGTGAAGTTCTGCTTTCAACAAACATCTCCGAAACGCAAATGTTCTTACTACCATATAGAGGCCCCTACACCCCATCACAAAGGATGTCTTTTGAATGAATGGAGCATTAGGATTGGCTCTTATTGAATTTACAAGCCGAATTACTGATGCCGCGACTGTGGAACCACTGTCGACCTTGTTTTTTTCTTTCTGATGACGTGACTTCAGCGGTAAAAATTATAATGTACAGATCACTAAACTGCACCAACAATTAAGCCCGGCAAAGTGGTCTACACATCGTCAGATACCGAAAGATTCTTACTCAATTACAGAGCTCTGCCACTGAGGGCAGGAGCTTGAGTATTAGTGCGTGAAACCGATGTCAAACCCGGAAATATATCATCACGTATCATGTCAATGTAGTAAACATACAATCTGTATCCTCAACCATACAAAATGGCCCCTTGTACATCGTTCGTATAGCTATTTCCACTCGTAAATACCGATGTCGCTGATGTAACAGATTCCAAATCATCTCTATAATTTAAAAAGTCAGCTAAGGTGTTTCTCATGCTTAGAGAACTAGCAAACATGTCTTCCATCTGTCTTTCACCTGCTAGATGCAAACACCACAGTCGACGTTCCCTCAACTAAATAAGGGTGCGAAATGTGCAGAAGCAGTCAACCACACAATATACATGGGAGGGAGTAATGGTCCAACGCAAACACACTTCCATATTGAATCTTCTGAAATTTCCACACGATCACGAAAGCTGTCCAACACATACTAAGTACTACTTCGCTATTCAACCGCCTAGAAGTCGCCATGGTTAAGTCAGCTACATTCCTGCAACCTAACAGACCTCTCCATTAGGACAGCTCCTACTGTTAGCTGGAAATATGAATCATTCCCGCCACAGGTCACCAGTGCTGCACACCAAGCGTGCATAGGCAGAATCATCAGCCTATGAAGCCGGCCAAATATATATATTCTATCACTGTACTTACAATTAAATATTATAATCGGGCTCTGAATTGAATGACATTCGACAATGGGCGAAGTATTGCAAATACACCCTGCTGATGGCTGTGGCTCTGGAAATAGAAATACATGTACCATTCTTATGACTTAACATATTTTCCCCCTCGCTATCACTGTATTCCATGTCAAATGCATGTATTCCTTATGACTGGACATAGTCATTTCCTTTGTTCATGTCGCAAAGCACACACACACACTTTTATAAGCCTGATGCTCAAGGCAAGCATATCACGCACCCCCAACTATTAAGTATAATACTCTACAGGTAACTGATTGCTAGCAATACAAAATAAGAGAAAATCAGCGATGGGTGGACATGTCTCATAAGTCTTTCTTGCGAGTGCTATCACTGTGTCTTCTAAAGAGAGGTGTAATTGTCTTACAAACTGCTATATGGTAAAAAAAAGAAGAAAACAGGACCATATTACTATCATAGTCAGTCTTGATTCTACACGTGCAGACAAGTATTAAAAACTATACCGGCTTTATAAATCAACATATGGCATGACCTCCGAATGAATAGGTTTTACCAGGGAAATAACGTGACACTGAATATAGACAGTGATCGTTGGAGTATACTTTCTTATACAAATTAATAAATATCGATTAAGAGGACTATATTTCGTTATCTACAAATAAAAGAAAAAAATGCCTCATCTGATATCCAACGTCGTCTACAGGATGGATACCTTACATCAGAGTATACCACCACAATGAACGTATGTTTGTTTGATGCCTTAGAAATATGCCATGTGATTCCTACATAGATGCTAATTGTAGATGTTAATTCAGCTTCTGGTTAGCTGAGACTACATCGGTGATTGTGTTGCGTAGAAGGTCAGTCAAAGACAGAGTGTCTGGGCCTTTCAGTCTCTAACTTTGCAGGAGGGTGCTTCGCTAGGCGCTGACCTTACACATCGCATATTGTTGGCGGAGCTACGACTACCCTTCTCAATCAACCTTCGCCTATAACGCAGTGAATATATTGCAGAACCTCTGACATGCCATCGAGACAGAATACATTACAAATACTGGAGAAATATTTAGTGGCAGCATGAGTTAAGTGGCAAATACTGGTTTCATATGATGTTCCTTAGCATAATCACTTTCAAAATTCCATGACTTTATCATGAGGTTACATCATTGTCTGTGTGAAATCGCACTGAGGGTCTGATAATATTCACTCCAGTGATAACCGTCTACGTCCAGTGTCGGAGTGTTTGCCTGGAAAAAAATGATTCATTTGGAGGTAATGCCATAACTTGATTTGTAAAGCCAGTCTAGCGTATAATATGAATACTTGTGCATACCTGTAGAACCAAGACCGATTGTGATGCTAATATGGTCGTGTTTTTTTTTCTTTTTTAACATACAATGGTTTATAAGACGATTACACCTCTCTTTCTAAGACACAGTGGTAGTACGCACAAGAAAACTTATTAGACATGTCCACCCATCGCTTATTGTCTCTCAGTATTATTTCGTATGGCCAGGAATCAGTTACTGGCAGAGTATTATACTTAGTAGAAGGGGGTGCTTGATAGACTCGCCTTGAGCATCAGGTTTATAAAAGTGTGTGTGTGTGTGTGTGTGTGTGTGTGTGTGTGTGTGTGTGTGTGTGTGCGTGTGTGTGTATTTGTGTGTGTATGTGTGCACAAAGGAAACGACTATGTCCAGTCGTAAGTAATTATTGGATTTCACATTGAATTCAATCATAGCGAAAATAGGGAAAATTTGTCAACTCATAAGAATGGTTTGGGTATTTCTATTTCCAGAGCCACAGCCATCAGCAGGGTGTATTTCTGATACTTCGCCTATTGTTGAATGTCGTTCAATTGAGAGCACGATCGTAATATTTAATTGTAAGTACAGTGATAGAATATGTATATTTGGCCTGCTTCATAGGCTTTCGTGATCACGTGGAAATTTCAGAAGAAATATCAGAAGATTCAATATGGATGTGTGTTTGCCTTGGACCATTATTCCCTCCCATGTAAATTGTCAGGTTGACTGCTTCTGCACATTTCGCACCCTTACTTAGTTGAGGGAACGTCGACTGTGGTGTTTGCATCTAGCAGGTGAAAGACAGGTGGAAGACATGTTTGCTAGTTCTCTAAGCATGAGAAACACCTTAGTTGACTTTTTAAATTATAGGGATGATTTGGAATCTGTTACATCAGCGACATCGGTATTTACGAGTGGAAATAGCTATACGAACGATGTACAAGGGGCCATTTTGTATGTCTTATGCAATGGTATACATGAGGTGGACACAATATGGAAACATAACAAACACAGCATGTTACCATGTCTGACAAAGTGTATGGAAACCATTGGCATTCAATACGGCTTCCAGTTATCTCGGAAAGGGTTAATGCAGGTCCTGTATGGTTTTAAACGGAATGTAACACCATTACGTCTGCAAAATAGTGGAAAGTTCAGTAACGTTGACAGAAGTGGTTAGCGATCACGCACCTTCCTCTCCAAAGAATTTTGTCGATGAGTAAGTTCGTAGCGTTTTTGTTTTCTATCTTGTTATTCCGGTTGTTATGAGTTTATTTAGCGATTGACCGTTTTTATGTGTAGTCCACTGTACTTATTTGACCTTACATAAGGTCTTTTGTCATCTGGAGATTAGTGAGTGGCACCGTGGACTCTAGAGAAATGGTGGAAAAATCGGAACATTACAGACATATTCTTCCGTTTAAGTTCAACAGTGGTGTGACAGCAGCCAAGAAGGTTAGAAACATTTGCGCCTTGCATAGGGATAATGCCACCGGACAGAACACGGCAAGAAAATGGTTTTCTCGTTCTAGTGACTTTCCACGTTCACAAATATCTTCTCAGCTTAATGAAGGTCGTTGTAACGCATTAATGCCCAATGATCCATGGCATTGTACTCGAGAACTGGCAGATGTGATGAACTGTGAACATACTACCATCGTGAGACATTTGCATGCAATGGGCTAGGTTCACATGCCGGATGTATGGATGCCGCAGAGTCTAATCCAATACCACAAAAATCAGCGGGTGGCCATATGTGCATCTCTGCCTGTTTGTCTTTCAGTTCTGTTTTGACAACAGCGACCATTCCTATCCTGTATCGTTATTGGTGACGAGAGACTGTGTCTTTGTGCTAACACAAACAAGAGAAGGGAATAGTTGAGCCCAAACGCAGCAGCAAGTCTTCGTACAAAGGCCTGCGAGCATCCACAGAAAACAGTGCTATTGCATCTGGTGAAACAGCGACGATGTAGTTTCCCGCGAACTGCTTCCCCGAGGGGTAACCATCAATGCTGACAATTATTTGCAAGAACTGAGACGTCCAACAACAACCGTGCGAAGTGATGTTACTCGACGGTAATGTCCGCCAGCATTACGTAACAATGACAGAAAGCACTATATAAGAGTTGGGTTGGGAAGACTTTCCGCACCCATCTTACATAGCTGAGCTTGAGTCATCATATTTTCGTCTTTAGCATTCTCTATCCAGCAACCTTTAAGAATCTTCTTTCGGGATCAAAATGAGCTTCGAACATGGCTTGACGAGTTCTTCGCTTCAAACTCGCCTTATTTCTGTAGTAGCGGAATCGAAAAGCTGCTCAGCGTATGGGCAGACGTAAATAGTTAAGGAGAATATATTACTGGCGACTAAAGTCTCTGCTATATATATCTGTCGTGTTATTAAACTTACAGGATAACTCTACGAACCTACGCACCAACCAAATAGATCACAAAAGACGAATCCTATCGAGATCTGGTGGCAGCGGTGAGCAGGGGAGATGCAATTCACGCGCTTGTTCACAATATCCGTGCTGTAGGACGCAAACTGTTAGAAAACGGAAATATTGTCTTCGAAGCGGAATGACCACTGGAGTATAAACATTGTAATATGGGTTGGACCAGATCAGCGAAAATGGTCAACTAATCAATGGGACTAATACTACCTAGCATAGTATTTATGGAGCTCATGGAAAACCGCGATGTGGCTGCCCAAATCATCACCTAACCATCGCCATGTTTCATTCTTGGGACGTAAAGTCGGTAGAAGTGGGAAACTGTGTGAAGCAACACCCATCCGACCAAAGGCTTTCTTCCATTAGTCACAGTTCATGTTTTATGGCCTTGGTAGCATGCTTTCCTGTCACAGCCATTTGCGTCGGTCACTTGCGGTTTTGGAATGGTAGTTCACCACGCAATCACAACATTTGGAGATCTCCGCGCATTATTTTGGTGCTGACAGCGTTCTCCAGTACTACGCAATTCTGGAGGGACTTCTGCAGCTATCGTACTATTATCATTCGTCACAGTACTCTCCAATGGCCATCAGTCACGATAACTCAACACGCACTTCATTCACGTTGTGACTTAGTGGATGACGGTTTTTCGCTTCCCCTGTACGTGGTATAAATCTTCCATATGGTGCCTCTTGAAACATTATATGCTTTGTCTACCTAGATTACAGAAGCACCTACCATACGAGCAACAACAGTGTGTCTACTTTCGCATTCGGTTGGCTCCGACATAATACATTCACAACTGCACAGATCACTGTTCTGATCACGATTGATACCTTCAACTTACTGAGGACACTGATCAGGTGCTGTTCGTGCTCAAATACAACGGTGCAACCTGAAGGCTTGACTAGCACCTGAATTTTTGTTCAAGCATGCTTTCCTCACAGTTTTTCCACATTTTCGTAAAAAATTCGTAATTTGGCACCTACGTCCAGCGGTATATGTGGATACGGTCAGAAAAATTTTTTGCGATACATCTAGTAGTAAAGAAGTAAAGTCGTCCCTCATATTAAGTATTACTGCACGAAGAGCTAAAAATGTTGTAAAAAAATAACTATTTTATCTGTAATAATTTTTTTTCGGGTGGAGTGGGTCAGTTTTATTGTACACAAGTACAATGTCACATTCTAGTGTTACATTACTATATAAGACCCAGCGACTAACACCCATTGTCATGCAATGGTACATGCACTATCACCTTCCGTTTCTTACAGTACTATTTGATATACGGAATCTGACACCCACGGTCAGGCTATGGCGCACAGACACTGTCAGATTCTGATCTTGCATTACAGTGTAAAGGTCCAGCAGCTGATATCCTCTGTTTAATACTGTACGTGTATTGTCACTATGCTTTCAGGGTTATGGTATTCACCGTGATTGGGGTAATGACAGTCATCATGACAAATGACCATCATTAACCCCTGTACAGTTGACCATGCATTCTGGGTAATGGTGGTCACAGTAATTGGTGTGATGGCAATCGCTGCCTACTGTTCAGTACATTATTTCATCGACGTGTTTGTAGTCTCTACTTACGACAGCATAAGATCATAAACGGTTCGTACTACCACGAGAAACTTTTTACCCTAGCATGCTGTTCCAAAAATATTTGGCTGATTTTCAAAAGTACTGGAAGTGGGTACTTGAAAGTATTGAACTGTACAAAGTCATGGGGTCGCTGAAATAGTTGTGTGACTTCGAAAAATAGTTGAAACATTGGCAACCCTGTACGAACGTGTATGAAATTCAGATGTTAAAACTACTTCTGAATAGGCTGTTTCATCAAAGTGTCTTGTAGTTTGCACTGTGTGACAGCATAAGTCACTCCTCACAAAGTGTAAGGTAGATGAGAAACGCCAGATGTGCTTATGCTTTTACAAAACATATCGTTACGTATTTCTGATAAATAATTTGTAGAATTTTTTATTTCTGTAAGGTGTGGTATAAACATCAAAATATTCTCGTTGTGGAAAGCACTTTAACTGGAAGTTAGATTATTAGTGGCACATATGTATTTTACGATGTTATAGAACAGATCCATAGGTAATTCTATAAATAATACATGCAATTTTTGATACTTCTGAAGTGTACTTGCAAGATCAAAATATTCTCAAAGGCAAGTGCAGCTTAAGTTGTGTGCAGGCGTAACATTTGAGCAGCCTGGCCAGAACGGGAGAAGGACACCTCAGAAAGGAGGTGGCTCGAATTTTAAGAGTGAAATTCATTGAAGCTTTAGAAAAATAGGTACACGGAACGACTCGACTGCGGCGGGAATGGTCGACAACGGTCAGTCTAGTTTCAGCATAAGTAAAATAAAAGGAGCAAGCAGCGCGAGAGCAGGTTGTTCGTATTCTGCGGCTGGTGGTCAGTCCTGTTGAACAGCGCCAGAGGTAAATGGTGGCCGCCGTACACTCTGCCTGAAAGCTGAAGCACAAGAGAGCGTTTACGCTTCACTGCCTCAAAGACACTGCCCACCCTGCCATTCCGGGAAAAAATGTAAGTGACTTGTCCCCCACTTTCCCTATCGGTCGTCTGAGTGAAATGTGCAGCTAGGGCTTGTTAGCAAAGACAGAGAGGGTGCTGTGATGTTAATTTATTCAGCAACAACAGGAACAGTGGCGTTATGTCGATGCCTACAGGTTTCACCAGGCGCGTACGCCACTGTGAGAACTCTTGAGAAAATGTTTGAAACTGGCTGGTAACACTGACATAATTTTTTTAACCAACTTCCTAAAATATCCCAAATCGTTAGTGATTCTATACATTCTTCATCCTTCCTTTGAAGCAGTGGCCACAAGGATTTGTGGTTCCATCCAATTCCACGGACAGATGGGCTGGCCGGAGCGGACTTCAGAGCCTGTGAGAGGAATCTGCTGTAATGAATCTTGTTTTAGTGCAGACGGGATGGAATCTGTCAAATAATAAAGAAATACTAAATATTGAATACTAAATATTAGCTAGTTAAATTTTTTACTTATGACTTATAAGTAACAAATTTACGTAGCACAAAATCATTGAACAAGCTCCGGCTTGATGTTGATTTAGTACTTACGTACCGCATTTTTAAAATGTGACTACGCCTATTCAGACTGTTTTAGTTTTATTTCTAGACCTTGCCCTCTTAGAAAAATTATGATTCAGGTGTATCTTCTGAAGAAAGCTCAATTACTTGAAGTAAAACCTAGGTAATGGTTGACTTCATTACTGTAATCGAGGCTGATAGTTCATTGTATATTAGATTATCACCATTGCTGACTGTGCTGCAATGTTGAAAGTACAAAAAAAATCCATTACTTGTTTTTGCTGCATAACCCATGGCTATGCCATGCAGACGAGTATTAGAAAGGAAAGAAGTCTGCGTTGGTCATTGTAAAAGTACCCATAGCCTCCATACACTATTCACACATTGTTAAATTAATATTAATTGAAATGTATGTCAAGCAATTTGTGTAGTGAATTACGATGGAAATCAGTGACAAAATACAATGTGCAATAGTGCAGTGATGGAAGTGAAGCAGTAAGATGATGAAATCGTAAGTGATCAACTGTCATATCAGAGCCTTTAACGCTGTTTTAGTAACATACAACTGATGCAAAACTATCTGCATCCTATACAGGCTGTGATATCATACATAGACAATCACAAGGAATAAAACCAGCAGAGGACATCATTGACTTCGATTTCTGGCCGACCACTGCCCCCTCTTCTCCCCTCCCCCCTTCCCCCCCAAATGCCACACCAGCCGCTACAGTAACAAACAATGGACAAAGAATTCTAGATTAATCTAGTTTAAGAAGGTTTATTTTTAAGTAACAATTCTCTGTATGTATGTATGTATAAACGCCTGGAGATTAACAGAACATGTTCGAAACTCGTTGTATTATGTTAAATTAAACATAAAACAGAAGATAAAAAAGTGACTGGTAGCAGAAATAACAAATAAACAATTATCCCACACAGTCATGGTTCACAAACATAGCCATTATGGCCGAGAATAATCACGTATATCAGATTACAATACTTAACCTGGAACCGCATTATTACAGAGTCTACGACGTTGCAAACCTGTGCACCTATAAAATCTGTGTAAGGGGGTAGAGCTAATAACGAATACGTCACTTGCTGTTACTACGGAATGTTGAATAATTTACTCATGGCATAAATGAAGTTAACTTGTAATGAAAAGTGACAGTTTACATCATCAGACAAGGAGAGTAACATATATTGTATTGTTTAGGTATAGCAACAATACAAAGAAATATTATAAATGAAATAAGTAAGTGTTATCCTACTTGCAATAATCAGATAATAGAAATGGTCACAAGAATCAGTAACATAAATTAATATCCTTATTTTAAACTTGGTTGACTGGAACAACCGTAAACAAACTTTCAATAAGTTTACACACATACAGCCAGCTGGTTTCATAAAGTTACTGCAATAAGCCTAACCACATTTTATTACCACTAGGGGTATCTTCTTCAGAATGAGTTAAGTCACATAATTTCATTTTTGACTGGGTCTTCAAGAAAAGGGAAATACAATACAAAATGATAAGGCTAATGGCTTACCACTTTTGCACAAAAAGAAATAGTTCAGCCTCAGCGAAAGAGCTTTAGGGAGGGTATGTATCAAGAACGGAAGTGCAATGCTTCAGTAATCGTGGCTGGAGAGATGAGATAGCAAACCAGTGTTCCAGGAACGGTTTAGCGTGAACTACACTTTCTTGGCAGAAGCTAGAACATGCAATAGCTTCGGTGACTCAGCCGGAGGGTAAGAACTAGTTAGGGCAAGGGAAAACAAACTGAGTAGCCACCAACAGCATTCGCCCACCGATATCGACAGACTGAACTATTGCAGTCTTTCTGCCTCAGAAACGTGAAAAACTATCGCAGAAAATGTGTCCGAATAATTCAGCTACCTCACAATGCTTAACGTGTGAGGGAACACGACTGAACATGGATCTGAAAGACAATATAAGTAAATATACAAATGAATTATTCATCTAGATCAAGGCTGAATGACACTGTACCCCAGGAAAAACGGCAACACAAAGTGGCCAGATAATCTCATAAAATGCTGCAGCCTCAACTTGGGTACATTCACATGGAAACAGAAAATCCAAGTATGTAAAATGGCATGTTAGTGCTCCTTAGAACTACAAAACTCATACTAAAAATAAAGAATGGTGCACCATCAAAGTACATGATGACTAAAAAGTCCGTTCACATTTGGAATTGGAGTAATTCACGGAATAATGTAGGTAGAGACGCACATGCCTGGAATCACGTAGTGCATAAACCGGCCAGCAGATGGTGCAGGATGGCAACACGTCAGCGTGTCAACTGCAGAATTTGAGCTTCCGAAATTCCTAGAACTGTCGTGAAAAATTATTTTATAGGTAGGAATCTGCCGATTTTTCTGTGCAAACCTACTGGGTTTACGATAAAACTGGTTGGTTTAACACTTGAGCGTTCTATATTAGTAGCTTGTCACCCCACACCACAGGAACAGCGAAAATTGCACTTTTGGTTCAGAAATAATTGCACAAGTCTTGAAGACACAATTCTTCTCAGAATTCATCTTGGAATGTGAGAATGGTTTGGTTTCTTCCATTGATATTGTGTGTATTACCAGTGGAGCAGAGTTTCAGCAAGTTTCTGAAGTGGTGGCTGCATAAATGTAGTGAGTCAAGGAAGCGAAGCATAATTCTTTGCGTCACTCGTTTGAAGAATAAAAAGCGAGTATGTTTCTCAACACTCTCAGCCAGGACATTGATCTGATCCTTGTCCATACCGAAATGAGCCAAGTCAGCGTTAAACCGGCTTAAATCATGAAAGGAAACGGGCAAATGTCGCATTAATTGATACATCTACATCTATATCAACATGATTACTCTGCAATTCACATTTAAGTGCTTGGCAGAGAGTTCATCGAACCACAGTCATACTATCTCCCTACCATTCCACTCCCGAACAGCGGCAGGAAAAACGAACAACTAAACCTTTCTGTTCGAGCTCAGATTTCTCTTATTTTATTTTGATGATCGTTCCTACCTATGTAGGTTGGGCTCAACAAAATATTTTCGCATTCGGAAGAGAAAGTTGGTGACTGAAATTTCGTACATAGATCTCGCCGTGACGAAAAACGTCTTTGCTTTAATGACTTCCATCCCAACTCGAGAGTCATATCTGCCACACTCTCTCCCCTATTACGTGATAATACAAAACGAGCTGCCCTTTTTTGCACCCTTTCGATGTCCTCTGTCAATCCCACCTGGTAAGGATCCCACACCGCGCAGCAATATTCTAACAGAGGACGGACAAGTGTAGTGTAAGCTGTCTTTTTAGTGGACTTGTTGCATCTTCTAAGTGTCCTGCCAATGAAACGCAACCTTTGGCCTTTTCCCCACAATATTATCTATGTGGTCTTTCCAACTGAAGTTGTTCGTAATTTTTACACCCAGGTACTTAGTTGAATTGACAGCCTTGAGAATTGTACTATTTATCGAGTAATCGAATTCCAATGGATTTGTTTTGGAACTCATGTGGATCACCTCACACTTTTCGTTATTTAGCGTCAACTACCACCTGCCACACTATACAGCAATCTTTTCTAAATCGCTTTGCAACTGATACTGGTCTTCGGATGACCTTACTAGACGGTAAATTACAGCACCATCTGCGAACAACCTAAGAGAACTGCTCAGATTGTCACCCAGGTGATTTATATGCACTCCTGGAAATGGAAAAAAGAACACATTGACACCGGTGTGTCAGACCCACCATACTTGCTCCGGACACTGCGAGAGGACTGTACAAGCAATGATCACACGCACGGCACAGCGGACACACCAGGAACCGCGGTGTTGGCCGTCGAATGGCGCTAGCTGCGCAGCATTTGTGCACCGCCGCCGTCAGTGTCAGCCAATTTGCCGTGGCATACGGAGCACCATCGCAGTCTTTAACACTGGTAGCATGCCGCGACAGCGTGGACGTGAACCGTATGTGCAGTTGACGGACTTTGAGCGAGGGCGTATAGTGGGCATGCGGGAGGCCGGGTGGACGTACCGCCGAATTGCTCAACACGTGGGGCGTGAGGTCTCCACAGTACATCGATGTTGTCGCCAGTGGTCGGCGGAAGGTGCACGTGCCCGTCGACCTGGGACCGGACCGCAGCGACGCACGGATGCACGCCAAGACCGTAGGATCCTACGCAGTGCCGTAGGGGACCGCACCACCACTTCCCAGCAAATTAGGGACACTGTTGCTCCTGGGGTATCGGCGAGGACCATTCGCAACCGTCTCCATGAAGCTGGGCTACGGTCCCGCACACCGTTAGGCCGTCTTCCGCTCACGCCCCAACATCGTGCAGCCCGCCTTCAGTGGTGTCGCGACAGGCGTGAATGGAGGGACGAATGGAGACGTGTCGTCTTCAGCGATGAGAGTCGCTTCTGCCTTGGTGCCAATGATGGTCGTATGCGTGTTTGGCGCCGTGCAGGTGAGCGCCACAATCAGGACTGCATACGACCGAGGGACACAGGGCCAACACCCGGCATCATGGTGTGGGGAGCGATCTCCTACACTGGCCGTACACGACTGGTGATCGTCGAGGGGACACTGAATAGTGCACGGTACATCCAAACCGTCATCAAACCCATCGTTCTACCATTCCTAGACCGGCAAGGGAACTTGCTGTTCCAAGAGGACAATGCACGTCCGCATGTATCCCGTGCCACCCAACGTGCTCTAGAAGGTGTAAGTCAACTACCCTGGCCAGCAAGATCTCCGGATCTGTCCCCCATTGAGCATGTTTGGGACTGGATGAAGCGTCGTCTCACGCGGTCTGCACGTCCAGCACGAACGCTGGTCCAACTGAGGCGCCAGGTGGAAATGGCATGGCAAGCCGTTCCACAGGACTACATCCAGCATCTCTACGATCGTCTCCATGGGAGAATAGCAGCCTGCATTGCTGCGAAAGGTGGATATACACTGTACTAGTGCCGACATTGTGCATGCTCTGTTGCCTGTGTCTATGTGCCTGTGGTTCTGTCAGTGTGATCATGTGATGTATCTGACCCCAGGAATGTGTCAATAAAGTTTCCCCTTCCTTGGACAATGAATTCACGGTGTTCTTATTTCAATTTCCAGGAGTGTATATCAGGAAAAGCAGAGGTCCCAGGACGCTTCCCTGTGGAACACCTGATATCACTTCAGTTTTACTCGATGATTTGCCGTCTATTACTACGATCTGCGACCTTCCTGACAGGAAAACACGAATCCAGTCGCACAACTGAGACGTTACCCCATAGGCCCGCAGCTTGATTAGAAGTCGCTTGTGCGGAACGGTGTCAAAAGCTTTCCGGAAATCCAGAAATACAAGATCTACCTGAGATCCCCTGTCGATAGCGGCAATTTCTTCGTGCGAATAAAGAGCTAGCTGCGTTGCACAAGAACGATGTTTTCTGAAACCATGGTGATTACGTATCTATAGATCGTTCCCTTCGAGGTGATTCATAATGTTTGAATACAGTATATGCTCCAAAACCCTACTGCAAAGCGACGTCAATGATATAGGTCTGTAGTTCGATGGATCACTCCTACTACCCTCCTTAAACACTGGTGCGACCTGCGCAAATTTCCAATCTGTAGGTACAGATCTATCGGTGAGCGAGCGGTTGTATATGATTGCTAAGTAGGGAGCTGTTGTATCAGCGTAATCTGAAAGGAACCTAATCGGTATATAATCTGAACCTAAAGACTTGCCCGTATCAAGCGATTTGAGTTGCTACGCAACCCCTAAGGTATCTACTTCTAAGAAACTCATGCTAGCAGCTGTTCGTGTTTCAAATTCTGGAATATTCCATTCGTCTTCTCTGGTGAAGGAATTTCGGAAAACTGCGTTCAATAACTCCGCTTTATCGGCAATGTCGTCGGTAACAGTACCATCGGCACTGCGCAGCGAAGGTATTGACTGCGTTTTGCCACTTGTGTACTTAACATACGACCAGAATTTTTTCGGATTTTCTACCAAATTTCGAAACAATGTTTCGTTGTGGAACCTATTAAAGGCATCTTGCATTGAAGTCCGTGCCAAATTTCGCACGTCTGTAAGTTTTAGCCAATCTTAGGGATTTCGCGTTCCTCTGAACTTTGCATGCTTTTTCCGTTGCCTCTGCAACAGCGTTCGGGCCTGTTTTGTGTACCATGGGGAATCAGTTCCATCTCTTACCAGTTTATGAGGTATGAATCTCTCAATTGCTGTTGCCACTATATCTTTGAATTTGAGCCACATCTCGTCTACATCTGCATAGTCAGTTCGGAAGGAATGAAGATTGTCTCTTAGGAAGGCTTCTAGTGACACTTTATCCGCTTTTTTAAATAAAATTATTTTTCGTTTGTTTCTGGTGGATTTGGAAGAAACGGTATTGAGCGTAGCTACAACGACCTTGTGATCACTAATCCCTGTATCAGTCATGATGCTCTCTATTAGATCTGGATTGTTTATGGCTAAGAGGTCAAGTGTATTTTCGCACCCGTTTACAATTCGCATGGGTTCGTGGACTAATTGCTCGAAATAATTTTCGGAGAAAGCATTTAGGACAATCTCGGAAGATGTTTTCTGCCTACCACCGGTTTTGAACAAGTATTTTTGCCAACATATCGAAGGAACGTTAAAGTCCCCACCAACTATAACCGTATGAGTGGGGTATTTATTTGTTACGAGACTCAAATTTTCTCTGAACTGTTCAGCAACTGTATCATCGGAGACTGGGGGTCGGTAGAAGGAGCCAATTATTAACTTAGTTCGGCTGTTAAGTATAACCTCCACCCATACCAATTCGCACGGAGTATCTACTTCGACTTCACTACTTAAGTAGCATGTGCTATGGGCGGCACCACGGAACTCCCCCATAAGATAACGTTCGTCGCACGAGGAGTTTCCGATTTTGCATCTAACGGTGGCCCATAAATATCGTAGTCAACCGCAACAAATTTTTATTCTTCTTCTATTTGATCAGGGGAATATTGTCGCTGTAAAATTTATCAACCTCCCATGAAAGGTTTTCAAGCTCACTGAGAAGCCAAACCACAGAAATATCCCCAATTTAAGATTTGTGTCGGTGAAGAATTGAACCATAGGACGATGCAACTTGGTACACTGCCGCCTACGGTACGTGTTTCTCTGTGAAGGTAGTGTGTTAGGCCGCAAGGTCACTTTCACAGCAGGTCACAGGAGCGAAGAGGCATTCAGAGTCGGCGTACACTACAAACGTGAATCGCTCTTGATGGTGAGCATCCTTAAATTTTTTTAAATTCCTTTTCTGCAGTAGGCGTAATAGCACGTATCGAGTCATTGGAACCGCAGCCTGCTAGATGTTTTGCTAGTATGAGAGGAAGATTCATTCCGACCCCTTCTGCAAATATGCTGTGTATGAACATGTTTACTAATTTGGGAGGAAATGAGTCGGAAATGTCTCTGTTTCAGCAGTAAAGATAACTTTCTCTCTTCTTATTATCCTCATATGAGAATAGCAGCATAGTCACATGCATGTTACGCTCACTGGAAAATCTGGCTCAGGGCTTTAGGTGACTTCCACACATTGTGTATGTGATGTGTGTGTGTGTGTGTGTGTGTGTGTGTGTGTGTGTGTGTGTGTGTGTGTGTGTGTGTGCGCGCGTGCGTGTGTATTTTTCTCAGAAACTTTAGACGAGCAATTACTGTAAGTTACTTCATTTAAGTAGTTTTAACAGGCATTTTAGGTATGAAAACAATATTGTGACACTTAATTTAAGGGATTAATTATTCCTTGCAGTACGTTGGGGTACAAATATCGAACTGTAGTCGTTGACAGTTGTGCTATACACCGGTGGGCTGTTATGTTTTAATGACTGCTTAAATACTGAGCCGTGATTTGGGGAGAGGGGATGGAAACGGGAAGGAGCATGATAACGCCAAGCGTGCGAATCTGCCCTCCATCTAAGCAACCAGCGCATGCGTTCAAGGTAAATGATCACTTTCAACCTCAAAGAAGGTTTCCGGTAGCTCTTTAGCTCTGTTACTGTACTGGAGAACAGCAATACTTACCCACGACGGATACAGTTAGTGCAATGGTATGTAGCACTGTATATTCTAACCACAGTTACTGACTTCTGTGCTATTTCGTAAAGAAACAAAACGGCACTGAAACTTCCTAAACACAGATATTAGAGCAGACGAAAATTGGTGTGCACAAGTAATGGAAAGTACTGAACACAGATGAAATGTGAACTTACGAGCTGCGATAATTTTTCATCAGATGAGTGGGACGTCTAATTTCAACCAGACTAAGAGCGCTTATCTTCCCGCCAGAAGAGATCTTCCTAATACTAAGTGTTCAGCAGATCTGGAGGATGCACACTGACGGAGCTCCAGCACATGTTGATGCAACTGCACATCACCACTTTCACTTAAAATACGAAATCTGATGAACTGATAGAGTGAGAAATTCCACAGCCATCACTGTCACCAGATTTACCACCTCTTGCATGTCCTCTGTAGGGTTCTGCGGTAACTATGGTGTATGCTACTCCTGTGATACACATTACCTGATCAAAAGTATACGAGAACCCATGTGTAGCTGGTAATAGACCACTGCTTGACAGGAGAAGTGGAGCCGCCAATGTAAAATGAGGCGGGGAGTATTGCCATATCAGGAGAGAAGCGGTATCAGCAGAATTTTTCGGACAGGAGGTTTCGACTGGACATTGGATGTCACCTGAGTAGCAAACCCGTCAGTAACATTTAAACCCTTCTATAGCTGCCCAAGTCGACTGACTGTGATGTGACTGTGAAGTGGAAATGCGAAGGATAAACTAGAGCTGTAACGACAACAGACGTCTTATACGACGGAAGGGGACCGTCGGACGTAGACCACTGCTGCTGTAAAAACTGATATAAAAGTAGCGAAAGTAATCACAGGTTCAAAAGTGCCATCACCAGTCAAACTAACATTATGACTGTGCGTAAGCAGTTAAAAGAATTAGAATATACAACGGTCGAACGGCTCCTCATAACACATACACTTCTGTAGTCAATACTAAGCGCCCCTCCAGATGGGATAAAGAGCGAAGCCACAGAGCAGTCGATGACTGGAAACGAGTGATTTGGACACATGAATCACGGTGTACCCCGTGGCCATCTGATGGAATGGTTAAGATTTGGCGAATGCATGGAGAACTTTACCTATCATCATGTGTAGTACCAAAAGTGAAGTACAGAGGAGGTGAAGACGGTACTGGGTCGTTTTTCGTGGTTACAATGTGATTCCGTTACTGAGATTAACAAATCGCATAATGACGAAAGTTAAGAGCACATTTTGCAATATTGTGTGCTGCATGCAGTAGAGGAACTCTTCGGGGACGATGACTGTATCAGCATGAGAGTGGACCCTGTGATAAAGCGGCATCATTGGGGCAGTGTTTTGTGGAAAGTAATTTTCTTGAAGTGGACTGAGCTGTTAACAGTCCCGTCAAAACTCAATTAAAGACCTTTGGAATGAGTTGGAGCGACTTCGCTGCAGACACCAGCGCCCATTATTACCATCTTCTCTGGCTTCGGCTCTTGAGAATAATGGATTGCCACTTCTCTACGTACATTCAGACACATCACTGAAAGTGTCTCCAGCAGAGTTGGAGCCAACATGAAGGGAAATGAGCGGACACACCCGATATTTATGTCCACTCACAGTTGTCAGGATTCTTTTGATCAAGTAGTGTATATCATAGGCGGACCATGAAGCACGAATACCCGCTTGGACGAAGTACCGAACGTACATTCACATTTATTTCACAACGTACGACAGATGTTACACAGCTGATATACGCTCTGGCATCAAATCTGAGAGCAAAAATTGAAATCTCTATCGTAAGAGGCTGTATGGTGCGACGCTCGTGTTCAATTTATGAGCGAAATGTCGAACAGCGACGCATCACAACATCCAAACGCTTCTCTAACTTTGACATTCTGCAGCATGAAAAACCGAATTACGGGTCACGGGTTCCACAATGAAAAATGATCAGTTCATAGTAGTTAATGTATCAAGCTTTCAAACGCAGCAGTTCACCCATCTTTTCCCACATTTAGAGCCAAAGCGTTTGCAGTCGTAAGTAAGAAACCATTCACGGAACTATTGACTTCTTCGTTCTGAAACTTCGAGGCCTTACTGAGCCGAAATTCTATACTGCCGTACTGGGATTCCCTCTCGAAAACTGATGGACTCGCCGTCCATGACGACATGCAAAGCGCTATCGGTATTTTTCCTTTAATACACTCTGTATATCCCACTATAAGCCACATCACATTCCAGAAACTGATAGTACCATTTGGTGCAGTAGTTATATCTACAGTGGAGAGCAAATTTTTCGTTGCGAAGGTATTATTTGCAGGAATCCAGGAGCTTCCATGTCGTTCTGAATCTCATTTCTGACTGGTTAAGCAGTCGAATACGAGTAAGAATGGGACCCAGTAGAGTACTATACCGGCATTAAGTACTTCTACTTTACTTTACATATACGTGATTGTTTTGTCCTCAAGGGAACTCCTTGACGATGTGTTCTTAGGAAGTACAAAGCAAACGAATAAATCGAAGCAATGGCTATATAAAAGGCATACATCTAAACATTCCGATGAGAAATTACGTTAGTTTATAGTTTATCAGTATTTCACTAGCTACGCTGAAACTAAAGAATTTACGCTTGTACGTACCCATATTCTCATGAGGTGCAGAAAATGTATATGTGAGTGTAATACAAGACCTAGGGAAGTACCCACATATTTAAAGAAATAATTGCGTAACAGTATACTGATATTAACAAACATGAAAAAATAAACACTGTGAGGCAGTGGGTAACTCAGGGGAATATCCTTCAGAACAGTGCTACAAATAAGAGTGCAGCCACCCAGATTTAGTCTTTCAATGGTTTCTAGAAATCATTTACAGGAAGCATACACTTTCGATTTCCTTTAACGACCTGCATTTAATATGAGTGCTTGCACCATGTGCTACATCTCTATCGCTGACGAGAAATAGAACTACAATCCCATACATTTTTTAATTTTATGAGATAGGAAAAATGAAACCGCGCTTGAAAAGTTTGGAACTCTGATATGAGAAAAGTAACTTTAAATAACGAATAGAAGTGCTGCTCTTAATAGCAACGCCTCTAATATTTCTTGCAGATCTTAAAGAACTCCTTTTCAGTCTTTGCTCTCTTTTATGTTTGATAGAGCTGTGTTCAATGTGATAGACCATGTTCAATAAAACGTAACTTATAACTGTTTGAAATCATTATAAAAGCCATAAATTGAAATTGATATTTTATAACCGATACCGACCACATCGTTACCCATTACCTCTCATTGTAAAGCGTAATGAACTAGCTGGCGGACGCAAGACAGCAATAGCAATTAGGTGTTGAAAAATGTATTCGAATCTGACGGTAGATGTGTGGTTACACACATTATTATCAGGTCTACGTGTCTTTGTCCGGGAACTGCGTCGTGACATTCTATCTGTGAGCTCCACAAAGTTCTAGTGCCACACAGTAAGTCGATACTTTTACTTTATTTTTATAGAAGTGAGCAGCCACACTACAGGGGAACTGTGAATGCGCAAGTTTCTCTCTCCTATCAAAACTGGAATTCATGTTTTATTTCTTACCAGACGTAGGAAATGCAGAGCGGTGTGGCAGAAGAAACTTTGTCGTCCTTCCTTTCGCAGGACTCTGAGAGAGCAAACATGTAATCTGGAAAGTACGACATTTTCTGCATGTGAGCACATAGCAGGCAGCACAACTGAATCGTAAATATACCTGTTGAAAAAGCTGGTGACTCATTCCAATTATCTTCGTATTAGAAATTTAATGTTGATCGATTCATGCAGATTTTGTTTCTCACTCTGCGAAGCTGTTAAATTCACATATTGGACATAATTTGTCCGAAGCAAATTAACTTCAGGTGGTCGACAATAACCATCGGGTGAACATAGAGACGACGTTATGCTTCCGATAGTGAAGACAGAAATATAGTCTGAGGGTAATAAATTAACATTTGAGTAACGCTGCATCTTTGTGTGTCTTATAACTTCTATGGTTTCCGTTTTGCAGAAGGACAACGTTACTTTAGCAGCAAAATATTGTTTTGAGATTGTTCAGCTAACTATTTAAAATCAATGCAACAAAATCAAAGTTTTCATCATTGTGTACGGAGTGAACCAAGACTCAACCGACAAAATTTCGGAGATTGTTCAGGGTTAATTTCTCAGTATTTTGGTGTGAGTTAACCGTGGTCGCCGATGGTTCGTTATAGAGTAGAAATCTAATATTTATAGGGTTCGTTTTGAAAAATTACATTTGTTTGTGTGAAAATAGCTTTAGAACATCAACAAAGCTTACAATATGCAATCTCCAAAATACACAACACAAAATACAGGTCACTGCAATAACCCTCAGATACAAAAGTACGGGGAGTGCATAAATATTCTTTACAACTTAGTGTCTCAGAACACCCATGTTCCAGGGATGACTTACGATAGGTGTCTGGTTGTTGGTGCGACAGGTTCTGACCGTAATTACACAAACGACTCCTCATCATATGCCGCTTAATCTTCCCCTCCTTCCGAACTTGGTAAACTTCCCACAAATGAGGACGAACTCCTTGAAGTGGATTTCCGGAGGCGCAGTTCACTATTTGTTTGCTGAAGGCGAGAAAAATTTCCTAGATTTTTGGCAAGTTTGAGCAGTTGTCCGCAATTCCAAATACAGTAAATTTCCCTTTAATTTTATTTGTATAGTATTTCTTGACCTACCCCAGATTTCTGATGTTCCTGCAGTGAGGAGTTAATCTACGCTTTTCCCACTTAGTATTGGCTGTTCTCTAGTCATTGGGATGTTCTTCTCCGAAACACTCTGTGTTCAATAGTCTTACTGAGTATGTCGAATATCCCTCCCTCCCCCTAACGACGTCGGTTTCCTGCTACGCTCTGTGTAGGACTGGTAAAAAAGACACTTCTGGCCAAGATAAGTCTACTTGTATCAAGCACAGGGCTTAATTAGAAAACATATTTTAAGAATGTTCGTTCGGAGAACTGTAAGATAGTGAAACATCGACGGTGGGGATACCGGAAAGAAGAGAATCGAAACGTTTGAGATGTGGTGCTTGAGAATAATGTTGAAAATTAGGTGGACTATAAGGTAAGGAATGAGGAGGTTCTCCGCAGTATGGGCGAGATAATGAATAATTGGGAAACAACGGAGAAATAACTCAGCCAACCGGTTGCAAATAATTTTTTAATACATTGACATAGCTTTCGCCACATCTAAGAAGGTCTTCATCAGAATGAAATTTTTAACAACCGCGAAGTTACAATAGCGAGAAGGCATCGCTGAATGACAGCCTTGTTCAAAACTGTAATACGGAAAATACTGACAAGAAGAAAGGACAAGAAGAAGGGACAGGATTGTAGGACATTTGTTAAGACTTCACGGAGTAACTTCTGTGGTAGTAGAGGGATCTATAGAGGGTAAAATCTGTAGGGGAAGACAGATGTTGAAATACATCCAGTAAATATTTGAGGAAATACGTATCTTCTTCTGAGGTGAAGAAGTTGACAATGGAGATGAGGTCGAGGCGGGCCAAAAAGCAATTCTTTAAAACTGTAGTAGATATTAATCAATGGTTTTCAATATGTGATAACATAGCTCATAAGGTTTATTTTACTTTTTAGGTGCGTAATTTGAATACGAATACGTGATGAAATTTGGATGCTACAGGTGAAAGCTCAGTGTATGGTCTGGTTCTTACAGAGGACGTCCGATACCAAGTTCAGCCACTGTCCCGACCAACTATTCGGATCATGGCATACGTCACCTATGGGAACAGTGTCCTCCACAAAAGAGGGGACAGTTTTTCATAATTTTCATTCGCCACCGTGATGAGTGGACATGGTACGGCAGGCGTTTGCAAGCTGTCCGACAATATCGGAGAGTACGGCGCCCAGGAGTTTGGAACAGTGTGCAATGTCTTGCATAGCCTACGGACAAACCTCAGTGCGTACAGTTTTTTTAATACTTGTTTCTCCGGCGAAACGATGTTTCATGTATTCGGTAAACTGAATCGTATCATTTGTATGTGGTGTTCGCAGTACCCTCATGTTACACGTGAAATGCACAGAAACTCCCCCAAGGTCAATGTTGGTGCAAACTGATGTACAATCGCATCACTGGTCCACTCTTTTTCATCGAGTCTGCCGTCAACGGTGGTGTTAGCCTGAGCATGTTATAAGAGTTTACTGTGCCACAGCTGGAACACCTGCAACCTGATGTCATATTCCAGCACTATCCTGCAGGTCCCTATATATACGTCAATTTCTAGATGAAAATTTCCTGGATAAGCAGATTGGACGAGACCGTCCAGTTCGATGACCGCCACGATCCCCTGGCGTCACACCACTAGACCTATTCCTGTGGGTTTTTGTAAATGATCTGGTGTACCGAACCAAAGATAGAGACCAACAGAACTTGAAGATACGCATTTGTAATGCATTTGAACACCGTAGAAATCTCGAATCGTACGTCGGAAACAATGGAATACCGTTTAGACAGTATCAATGGTACAAAGAATTTACACATGGATGTCTATGAATGAGGAAACAAAACTTCATGCGTTATCATATCACAAGTGGGAAACAATTTGATAATATCTAGTGTAGTTTTAAAGGTATTAAAGCCTTAAAATGTATAGATAATATACGAAGATCCTGTACCATGATGTGGTTGCCGTCGATGCGCTATTCCACAACATTCAGTGAACCCACAAACGACGTACATATCAGCCACCATAATTCGCCAGTACACCTGTCCAAACATACTGCTGTACACAGCTAACACCACCAGAGAAAATCAAAACCGAGACAAAATTGAGCGGTACCTAAAACAAGGTTTACGGCCATGATAAGGTGGTCATTGTTGTTGTCAACAGCAAGTACCGTCGTGAATGGAAAATGTTTTATCCCAAACAAGACACACCGGCCCTACCGCCGTCATTTGCATTGTCGTGTATATATTTTCATTGCATTACAAATACAGGGATATGTAGAGAGGTGGGAGGGACGAAATCAAATTAAATCAATTACACTGCAACGAACCACCAGACCCCACATGTTCCTTATATAAAAATACCCGGAAAATGTCGTCAAACAACTCCCAAAATTATGTTGGCGGAGGTATGCTTCACCCTGTGTGTACGACTGTATTCCAACTGTTGTACGTATTCTTACACTCAAGTTAATAAGTGTTTACTATTCCGTAATTGTTGCGTTTCTTCTTCACCGTCACAAGAAATGGTGTTGCAGCTGACAACGTAATTCACTGCGTCCAAAAAGTACTTAAATTAAATAAATGAAATATCCTTCGAAATTGTTGGTCATAGATCGTTCAACAATGATGCTCATACCAAATTTAATGAAACGAAATCCCAAAAATCAGGAAAACTTTCAATTATTGCATATCTTTTGCTTCCCTGTTTGTGGCTCTAAGCGGCATGGGGTGGAGGTTTACCATGGTTGGTACACGAAATGGTAATGACTTAAAATGAGTAAGAACGACTGTAACTTAATCGTTTGCAATAAACGAATTGTTGCAGATGGAGCATTCTGTAGAATTACATAGGAGTAAATTGGCCGTGTACTTTAAATTCACTGCCCTGGAATTAACTGAAATGATAAATGCAGTTTTCATTTAACGGTAACCCGAATTTTCGTCTACAATTATCACCTATCTGCGAGGCAGAGGGAGAGGGTATGGATCGAGAAGTGCCAGGGATTTTTCCTGGATACGGGGACTCGAACAGGGTGTATGAAAGACAAGCAACGGCCTTGGGGCTCGGTAGCGGACAAAAGCTGAGAGCGATGTACTAACGACAGGACAGTCCCTACCACCACCAATACCCGCCTTCCGAAGTGCGGTTTTAATTGCGAGACCGTGTGGAATGGATCTGCCAGCTTTTCTGAATAGTATAGCCGTTTCTCTCAGGCACGTAAAGATAAAACTGAGAAACAGATTGTATACTGGACACAGAACGCCATTCAGAGCTGTCACATCCTACAGTCTACATAAAATGAGGAAAACGTGCTGCGGCGTAGCGGATAGAGATGCCTCTCTTCTGAAATTCTGCGCAGTGTGTGAGTTGGTAAAGTCACGCTCCACGTAAAAAGGAATTAAATGCTCTTACAGCAGTACGACTTCAGCTGTAAACACTAAATAGCCATGTGTTCTGAGACAACTTATTTGGTCTGGAGGTTGCAAGTTAACATGGTCGATCTGGTACAGAACCCATAAGGAATCCAGAGAAACTTCTCAAACCAGTAATAGTTAGTCTGTGTGTTTTGCTCAGTATAAAGTGAAAAGCCAGTGAATGTGATGAGGAGCACGCTGAATAAAATAATCGACCAAGCATTGGAGGCATCGCGCTGGTAGTGTGCAAGATTTTCTTTGGTAATGGCAATGAGCACAATTCGGCAAAGAAGGGAATCCAGAAGTTCTTCCAACCATTTAGCGACTAATTTACGGAGGTGTTGATTACTATGAATAAGGGCAACAAACAAATAATTAACTCCCATCCCCCCTCCATCCCATCGCACTAATACCTTGTGAACACGCCTTTTATTTCTTTTATGAGTCAACAGTGCACCGACTTGGTTGATGCGGTAAGCCATGGCTTCCTCTCATGTGGTCGCAGTTCTTAGACTCAGTGTAGCACTTAAAATGTCCCCAATTAAATGTTCAATATATCCCTATCTCTGTCTTCTCTGACAGTTTCTACGCTCTACGACACCTTCTGCTACCATGGGGGTCATTGCCTGATCTCTTAACATATGGAATGTATCCTGTCGTTTCTTCTACTCAGTATTTTCCTCACATTCATTTCCTCGAAGATCCTGCGGATGACCTGCCTGTTTGTCATCAGTCCATTCGATTTTCAGCGTTCTTCTATAGCACCACAGCTGTTTTAAAGGCTAGTTTCTCACTAATCTCACTCCAGGCAAATGCCGGGATGGTTCCTTTGAAAGGGCACGGCCGACTTCCTTCCCCATCCTTCCCTAATCCGAGCTTGTGCTCCGTCTCTAATGACCTCGTTGTCGACGGGACGTTAAACACCAATATCCTCCTCCTCCTCCTCTCGCTAATCACACTTATGCTCCAAATTACTTTCGTCTTAAACTGGTTCATTCCGAATCCATATTCTGTACTCATGAAAGAGTTAATTTTATTCAGTGTGTCCTGTAGCCCTTCCTATCTTTCACTGAGGAGAGCAACATCGTCAGTGGTTCTTATCACTGATTTTCCTTCATCGTGAAATTTAATTTCAGTAATGAAGGTTTCTTTGTCTTCGTCATCTCTTCTTCGAATTATAAATTGAGCATTGACGAAACGCAGCATCCCCATCTTATCTGCCCTGCAGTACGAACGCTTCGTCCTTTTTCTTCCATTCTTATATATTTTTTGTACTTAAGACATTGTGTACTACCAATATTCCTGTAGCTTACTTCTTTGTGAAGTGTACATATATCGGTGTCACATTCCGGTGTTTCCTTTTCTGAAAAAAATATACGTAAGAAAATTTACCAGCACAATAAAAACGTTAGGACGTTGTTAGGGACTGAATATCTGACGGCAATAATTTCTGTTCAGATTTTTATTTTGATGATGAGGGATATTATATTTCCAAAGGTGGATCTGGAATGGTTTTTTTTTTTGTAACATTGACTAATTTCACACACGTACGAAGTTAAATTTCCGACCTGTAAGGATAGACATTGATGAAATTCAAATGTAATATCCTTCAACATAGTAGTGTTTCTGAGAAGTCACGCCAGTATATATATATATATATATATATATATATATATATATATATATATATATATATATATATATATATATACGAGGGGCGTTCAGAAAGTAAGCTCCGATCGGTCGCGAAATGGAAACGACTATGAAAATCCGATAAAGCTTTGCACAGATGTGTTGGGTAGTGTCTCTAGTATAACCCCAGTTAGCATCACGTCGCTCTTCTCATTTCTGAGCTCGCAGTGAGTGCGTAAAGATGTCTAGAAAATAGTGTCTGCCGCCAAGTACGAGGGCCTGGTGAGAAATTTCGCCTGAAGCTATGCAGCTAACATTACATAACTGTCGTGCTGTTTCTTCTTCAAGACAATTCTCAGCCGCATTCTGCAGGGGCAATGAAGATGCTCCTGCATCGTTTTCAAATGGAAATGTGAGATTACCCACAATACAGTCCGCAATTGTCTCCCCCTGAGTTTCATCTCTGGTCACATGAACCGCTGTCTTTGAAGACAACATTTTGACACAGACAACGAGGTGTAGGCCAGCGTGGAGAATTGGCGGAAAGCACTGGCGGCTGCCTTCTATGATGAGGCTATTGAAAAGTTGGTACAACGCTATGACAAAAGTCTAAGTCAGAACGGCGACTACGTAGAGAAGTAGCTGAAAGGTGTAGCTAATTGTTACAAGTAAAACATTTCTGATGTTCACTGTGGTTTCAATTTGGCAATCAATCGGAGCTTACTTTCTGAACAGCCCTCGTATATATATATCAAAGTCGACCGCTCATTGTCAGCGGTGTATTGTTTCAATAGCACTGTGCCAGAGCGCCGTTATATAATAGTGTAAAAGTGCCCGTCACGGGTTATCTATGGACATATATTTCCTCAGTATAGATATTTCAGTTGTAGACGCATACATAAACGATTCCCTTCTGATATGAATACAGAACTCAACTAAGGGTTCTTACTAGTTGCAGTAATTCATGATTACGATTTATCTGAATCCCTCCTGACACGAAGATTGAGTAGCACTTGAGAATTTTCTTATTCAGAGATATTTGAGAAATTCTGGCAGTAGTAATAAATTATTAAGAACTCGCAGAATTTCTCAGAGATTCTGTCTTTTACTACACGTCTGAATCACATCAAGAAACAAATCCGTCTCTGCATGAGACAGCAGATATAGATAATTGCTAGCTGCAAAGTTCTCTCGGGATAGTCTACTTACGATAAGGTGCCTTAGTGTCGGTCAAACGAAATACATGTGTGTGAAGGCACGACCTGGGTTATCTTGTAGGGTGGATGAGTTCACAGCATACCCATGAAGAGGATGTAAAAGAAAGGACACTACTTGTCACCTGAACGTCGAAATGAACATCCTTTAAAGAAGAGTACTACATAATGTAAGTGCTCAAGGAACGAATACAATGGCAGAAGTAAAATAACATAAAATAAATAGCTTGAATACCTTTGGCGACAACAGGAGCCGACGGCGTGGATCAGGCCGCTCTGGAAAAGTGTGGAACACTGCTGAGTGAAGCTCAGTCATTCGTTACTTTGTAATGAAAACTCCACCCACCGCCTCCTGCGTACCGTGACCAACAGTCAGTCAAAGAACCATTATTTTAAGCTGGGAGCATTTTAAACAATAATAGGAAAAACAACTAGGTTCAAATGGCTCTGAACACTATGAGACTCGACATCTATGGTCATAAGTCCCCTAGAACTACTTAAACCTAAGGACATCACACAACACCCAGTCATCACGAGGCAGAGAAAACCCCTGACCCCGCCGGGAATCGAACCCGGGAACCCGGGCGTGGGAAGCGAGAACGCTACCGCACGACCACGAGCTGCGGACGAAGAACAACTAGCGATATTATGAATGTACATACAAACTTATATTGTAAACTGTTCTGAAACAGAGCAGACATTTGCCCACTGACACTAACTCATGTATGCTGCCTCCTACAATTGCTTCTTACAACGTGAGGGTGGCAGAGATCGCTGATTATGTGCCAACTGATTACCATGTCGACGAGAGTGAGAAGATAAGTTCCGACGTGAACCAAAAACGCGGCACTCAATCAGGAGCGGTGTGAAAACCGTTGAGCAGTGCCTTCGGAGGAGTTACCTGCAGCTATCTTTTACGTATATAAAAAAAGTTTAGCTGCTTATAGTAGAGTTGTGGTAAAATAATTGTAATATTACCGTTTCTAGCGCCATTCCATTTTTGTTCTAAAGTAATGACGAAGAACTATCTTAATTCGGATTACAAAATGCAGCACGCATATTGTGCAGATGAAAAACAAAATGTACCTGAGGTTAAAATTAAAGTCCTAAATTTACTTAAATCATTTTGACATCATTTTATCGATTGCTGTTTACCTAAGGACACCGTGCCAAATAATTCTTAGCTATTATATGCAACAGCTGGATATCAAAGGCTTTCCATGCCACATTGCTGCTAGCGAGCTGTAAGCATTTTTCTCACGTTTCTTGACCGTAACAACAAAACTCTTCATAGTCACGGTTACTCAAGCACATGGGAAATTTGTGAAACTCAACTGCCGAATGAGTTGCCCTCTTTATACCCCCGGACATTAGCAGTCGCCTATGTTGAACGCAGGTAAGGGAAACCATGGAACTGATTGCCGTTGTCACAGTTAATAAGGTTTTTCATAGTGTGTACTGCAATTAATTATTTAATAATTTATTCCTTAGGTGTTTCATTAACTCCTGCCATTCGTAGTAGTAAAAATTTCTTCACAATCTCAGTATATCCGTGATGTTAGATGGTGCGAGGAAATCACTTTATTTGTAATTTCTGGAAGTTTCTGAATATTTTAAAAGGACTGCTGTAGTCGTATTGAAGGAAAATTAGCACCGTCCAACACATACAGTGATTGGGTTTGTTTTTCCAAAGCAGATAGTGCCCTGTGAATCTGCCAGATGGAAAACCCATTGTACCTGAACACTGTTTTTAATATGACATCACTTTGGCTAACTGATTGAATAGATAGCAGTATGTGCTCCAATTAAAAGTGTCTTAAGACTGACTATTTTTAGCGGACGATAACAAATATATGATTGTAAAAAGACTGAACACAAATTAGTGTGCGTGATCATGGTATTAATCGAATATTCCAAAGCATAAAACGTGTTGAGGAAAGCGCATACTGGGGAAAAGCAGTGATGTTCATCTGCCAATCAGTGCCAGATTGGTTGATTTGGGGAAGGAGACCAGACAGCGTGGTCATCGGTCTCATCGGAATAGGGAAGGATGGGGAAGGAAGTCGGCCGTGCCCTTTCAGAGGAACCATCCCGGAATTTGCCTGGAGTGATTTAGGGAAATCACGGAAAACCTAAAGCAGGATGGCCGGACGCGGGATTGAACCGTCGTCCTTCCGAATGCGAGTCCAGTGACTAACCACTGCGCCACCTCGCTCGGTAATCAGTGCCAGACCCTACGAGCAGGACGTTTGTTAAAAATGAACTGAGCAATCTGAATTGCTTACACGAAGTACTGTAAATGTATGGGTAAAGGTTACCGAAAAGCATAGTCAAAATTTCATGCCTGGCTGTAATCACAAAACACCATCGAGTATCCTGAAGTAAATTCAAAGATCTGCACTTATAAGGCTGTATACTCAGTTCATCATACGAATAAACTTGATATAAACAAATCCAAACGCGATAATAGGTCAGACGCCGTAGCAAACGCACACTGGTGTTGAAACTTCCAGGCAGATTAAAACTGTGTGCAGGACCGAGACACGAACTCAGGACCTTTGCCTTTCGCGGGCAAGTGCTCTACCAACTGAGCTACCCAAGCACGACTCACGCTACGTCCTCACAGTTTTACTTCTGCCAGTACCTCGTCTCCTACCTTCCAAACTTTACAGAAGCTCTCCTGCGAACCATGCAGAACTAGCACTCCTGAAAGAAAGTATTCTGGAAACATCCCCCTGCTGTGGCAAAGCGATGTGTCCGCAATATCGTTTCTTTCTGGAGTGCTAGTTCTGCAAGGTTCGCAGGAGAGATTCTGTAAAGTTTGGAAGGTAGAAGACGAGGTACTGGCAGAAGTAAAGCTGTGAGGACGGGGCGTGAGTCGTGTTTGGGGAGCAAGTCGGCTCACAGCCGTGTTAGCGTGCGCAGCTGCTCCGCGCGCCGTCCGACCCACCGCTCTCGGTGGTGTTTACTTCCGCGCCGCAGTGTTTGCGTCTATCGAGTCCAGGACTAACGTACACCATGGCGCACTCGTACCGTGCAACGATCAAAGTAACGTTTCAGGCCGAACATCCACGACCCACAGCTTTCGAAGTCGAACAGTTCATACGAGAGGATCTACGTTTGAACCATCAGGACGTAATCGGCATACATTTTTCCATCACTGGAAGTGTTGTCTACATCAAGATGTCGACGGAGGTAATTTACAGCGACATAATTCACCGTCATGCCACCGGACTAAAATTTAAACACTCTGATGGACATATGGGTGCTGTGACAGTCGCCCATGCTGGATTCGGTCTCCGGACATTGCGGGTGTTTGAGCTCCCGTTCGAGGTGCCTCAGGATGTGGTCATTGCCGCTGTCCAACCATATGGCACCGTCTTGGGTCACGTCGCGGAGAAGTGCCAAACATTTACGACCTACCCCGTATTACATGGCGTCCGGCAAATAAAAACTGAGCTGACGAAACATGTCCCCTCGTACCTGCTGATCGGTGGTGTGAGGACCATCGTCATGTACGATGGACAGCCACGAACGTGCGCAGGATGTGGCCAGGAGGGACATGTACGTTCCGAATGCTTACACCGCCGTTTAATACAGACGCTGTTTCGTGAAGAGACCCAGGCTTCGACGGTCACGTCCTTACCCATCACCTACGCCAAGGTTGCACAGGACCCTGTCGTGCCACTCCCGATTGCGCCAGCAGCATCGTAAACCCCACCCGCCGCAGCCCAACGCGCCGACGACACAAGCACGGCGTCGCCTCCAGTGCTCGCTTCAGGACCGTCCGGGTTGCTGACCGAAACCAATGTTCCTGTTGGAACCATGGACGTAGACCTCGGTGTCGTGCCGACGTCTGCATTTGTCCAATCAGGTTCGGCGTCAGACGACGGGCGACCACTGATTCAGAAGGCCACATCAGAAAACAGCGGTCGCCTCGAAAACACAGGAAACGGCGACGATCGCCTACCGATGACGCCCTTTCTCAGACGGTCCCGCGACCTAATGTCTGACGGTGATCTCCCACATTGCGTCCAGTCTCGCAGCAGCAAGCGCCCCTCCTGTGACGCCTCCTCTCCCAGCCGGGGACTTGTCCTCGCAGTTGTCAACGAATGATGACGGCGGTCCCCCTGCCACTCATGTTGTGGAATCCACAACACCCGTTCCGGAAGTACGTGATCGTCACATGTCCACGTCGTCAGCTGCCTGGGCCGATGACGTTGAAGAAGAAGTGGAACAGACTGCCAGCGTGTCTGCACAGGCGTCCACCACGGCGACACTGGGGCTGGCGCCCCGCCAGTAATTATCACCACTGCGGCACCACAGGCGGGTCTCAACCTGCCGGCTACTTCTACCGCACGTTCTGCAAATACTGAGGATGGCCGTACACAGCAATATCGTATCGCCACGATGAATCTTGCCACCATTCGTGTCCCCCATAAACTAGCCATGTTCCGATACACTATTTACTCTGCGGATGTTGATATAGCACTCTTACAGGAGGTGTTTGTGGCCCACCGGATATAACGCCCATGTTTCCCCCGCATCCGACACCGGTAGCGGCGTCGGCATCCTGCTACGCGACGGACTCTCTGCAGAGGACGTCATCTACCTCCCCACTGCGCGAGGTATGGCCCTCACACTGTTCGGCGTGCGTATTACTAATATCTACGCTCCGTCCGGCACTGGCCGACAAACTTTTTTTGCCGAAAGCGTCACACCCCTCTTCACAGGTCCGCAGGACGATTTGGTACTCGGTGGGGATTTTAACTCGACACAAGAGCCCGCGGACCAACTCCCGAGTCATTCACCTTGTGCATCTCTCTCAGTGGTCATCGACCGTCTGCGACTTGATGACACTTGGAAGAAGCACCACGGAATTCAACCGGGCAATACATTCTACACCTCTCACTCGTCAAGTCGCATAGATCGCATCTACGTTACCCGCTCCCTTGCTGATGGCACACGTCATGCGGAAGTCTGGCCCTTGGCCTTTTCAGACCATGATGCGTGCCTCTGTGACGTCACTCTCACCCGACAGCGAGTGTGGCATAGTTGTGGTCTGTGGAAACTCAATGTCGCTCACCTGACCTCCTCAGACCTTCGCCGTATGGTCGAAGAAGCGTGGGCACACTGCCACCATCGTCGAGAAGCCTATGACTCCACCTTATCGTGGTGGCTATCCTGTGCAAAGCTGACCCTCAGGAAGACACTGATGAGTTATGGGAAGGAACTTAAGGCGTGGCAAACTAATATCCTGCACTTCTACTACACCATAATACGTGACTGTGCGACGATGCCTTTCTCGCCAGCCCGGCAGTCGATGGTCCATCGCACGAAGGCGCAGATCTCCTTGATCATGCGGCGTCACTTGGAAGGAACTGTAGTCCGTTCTCGTGCTTCTAATCGTATCCCTCAAGAACGTCCGTCGATGTACAACCTCCTTCAGGAAAGACAACGATGACGACGAGCTCTGATCCAAGTACTCACTGATGTGGAAGGGCGCGGCACGACATCCAACAAAGCATCGGTCGTGCTCTCCATGCTCATTTTGCCGGGCTATACGCAGCCGTACCGCATTCTGCAGCACGGATCACAGAAGTCGCTCAGCATACTACGAACACTCTTCCGGAGGATGCAGTGCATGACCTCCAAGACGACGTTACCACAGATGAAGTGGTAGATGCTATCAAGGCGGGTTCCGATAACAGATCTCCAGGACCTGACGGTATACCCATCGAATTTTATAAAAGTTTTCACTATTTGTTGGCTTCCACGTGGACGACAATCGCACAAGAGCTGATGTCACCGATGACACTGGTCCCCAGCGCCTTTCTAGATGGCATTATCATCGCCGTACATAAACCGCACGGGTTATCGAGGGTCCAGGACTATCGACCAATTACTTTGCTCAACAGCGACATGAAAATATTCACACGGCTACTGGCATCGCGACTCAAGGAGGTCGCACATTACGTCACATCCTGCGACCAGACTTCCCTAGGAGGCGACAACAACATCCGTACGGCCCTTTGCCGTTACTGATACATGATAGCATTAGCGCATTATCAAAGTCTCCCTGGCGCCTTGGCATCACTGGACTTTAGCCAGGCTTTCGACCGTGTTGACCACTTCTATTTACGGACAGTTCTTCAGCATATGGGTTTTCCTGGTGGTATTGTCACAGTGGTTATGCGCCTTTTGAGTAGCGCAACCTCTAAAATCATGTACAATGGTCGCCTCACACCACCCCTGGTCATCGCACGATCTGTACGACAAGGCTGCCCTCTTTCCACGATTTTGTATGCTTTCGCCTTGCAACCCCTGCTCCAGGGCATGCGCCAACGTTTGGAAGGTATGGCTGTGCACGGCCACCGTTTTTGTTGTACAACCTACGCAGACGACATAGTACTATATCTGCGCAGTGAAGATGAAGTACGAGCAGCACTGACATGGGTGGCGACTTACGTCGAAGCGTCGGGGAGCTGCCTCAACGTGTCAAAATCCAATGTCCTGCTCATTGGTGTGGGCTTGCCGGAGAGATACGTTGCCCCCCTTAGTGTCGCCACCAACATACGATGCCTTGGACTTGATTTGGCAGCAGATCGGCGCCACTCAGTGACTATCAATGGTCGACGCTTGCTACAATCAGAGTAAATCTCGCAGATCACCGGCTACGAGCTCTCGACGTTAACCAACGCGCGCAATACGTGAATATGTATCATGCTTCCCGTATACCACACTTGGCTCTAGTACTACCAGTCCCAAATCTCCTGGCCCGACGACTGTTGATGGCTTTCGGCTCCTCCGTCAGCTCGGGGATGTTATTCATGGTGCAATATGAATCCCTTGCACTGCCACGTGATCGTGGCGTGGTTGGACTCATCCACGTGCCGACTCGTGTCAAGGCACTTTACGCCAGCTCGCAACTAAAACTTTGTCATCGTTGCCCGCAGAGCCTTACTAGCCTCCTGCTTTACAACTTTGCGCCGGCCTCCTTGTCCGCCCCAATATTGGTATCGACCATTCCAACCCCCTTCTATTATATCCAACGATTTTTCCTGGAGTTCAGTTATGTCTACCGGTCTTATTACACGTTTGTACCTCATGAAAAGTCTCCGAATTGTTTCAACAGTGCCGCCCGTCCTAACCCATCGAACGTAAGTATCCACAGTACGTGTGGCGACACATATGGAAGGCGATCCATGCGCGTTTTCTCGAATCAGACGTTCAATTAGCGTGGTACATCACCGTGAATGGCAAATAAGTTAACCGAGATCGTCTGCACCTCATCCAGCTCGCCGATTCATGCCTCTGCACCCGCTGTGGACTGGATGACACGGATTTCCACCGGTTCCACTGTGGCACAGCGTTCGACGTCTGGACACTTGCGCGGAGAATTTTGTCTCGACAGACGCCAGCTCAGATCGACGTCCACATGCTTTTGTACCCCGATAAGACTTTCTACCCCTCCGCCAAAACTCACTCTGTTAATTGGACCTGTGGCCACACGATCCGCTATCTTTTTACTTCTGGCGACAAGTCTACGCTGGGATATAGGACTTACCTCAACGAACGACACTGCGTCCTGATACGCAACGCACGATATAAGCAATATTTTTTCCAATTTCTTACGGAGCGCCTTCGATGACCCACCTCGTAGCTTGAACGTCCAAGCCCTGAGAAGCTGAAAACTGTATTAACCGAACCGACCTGAATAGATCTGCTACCCAGAACCCACGCCTACGCAATGAGAAGACACGTTTGGACGAGCTGGCCTGCTGTAGGCGGAGACACTTCAGGCGCTCCTGTAAGAACTGGTCTTTAACTACAAGTCGCACGATGACTTTATATAAATAAATAAACTTTTCCTTATTTATTCCTCATAATTTTTTCTGAAAGGAAAAAAAGGGAGATCAGTTGGTAGAGCACTTGCCCGCGAAAGGCAAAGGTCCCGAGTTCGAGTCTCGGTCCGGCACACAGTTTTAATCTGCCAGGAAGTTTCGTATCAGCGCACACTCCGCTGCAGAGTGAAAATCTCATTTTCTACACTGGTGTTGTTTCGCTCTTGGAAGTAGGTCTTACTTATGTGTTAGATATATTATTACTAAGTTACGTTAAATGAAATTTTAAGATATTCAAATGTATTAACCTCAATTACCCTTTAGCTACGTAGTTTTTATTTCGAAAATCGTGTACAGCTACAGCGTCTGCAGTGTTGTGCTCTGATTGTTGCGCTGTTGATGCGCTGTATGAAAATAGCTGAGGCTGCTTCCTGTTCTGCAGTGAAACACGCGTGTGGAACACGCTTAAAAAGTGCCGAGAAATTGGATTTTCTGTTGTGGGTTGGCAGGAGAGCCAGCACCGGGTTACAAGAGGAAGCCGAAAGGCACGCGTTTTAGCTCACGCAGGCTGGCGTGAGGTCTGGAACAGAACAGGGAAATTAGACTTTAGAAAAATACGGACGTAGCTGGTGGAATACATAACTTTAATCCATAAATGGTGAACGTCGCTCTTGACGTTACATGATTCACAGTATCAGTAGTAACTGGTACTGGCGCCTTGCTAGGTCGTAGCAAATGACGTAGCTGAAGGCTATACTAACTATCGTCTCGGCAAATGAGAGCGTATTTTGTCAGAGAACCATCGCTAGCAAAGACGGTTGTACAACTGGGGCGAGTGCTAGGAAGTCTCTCTAGACCTTCCGTGTGGCGGTGCTCAGTCTGCAATCACTGATAGTGGCGACACGCGGGTCCGACGTATACTAACGAACCGCGGCCGATTTAAAGGCTACCACCTAGCAAGTGTGGTGTCTGGCGGTGACACCACATTTTCATATTGTTTTTCATAAATTTACGGAGGTAGTCGTCTTTGAAGTTCTCCCAGAGACTGTATTAGATTCAGTCGAGACACAAATACAAGCAGAAACTGCAGCGGAATCGGTGGCGTAATTGAGTGAAAAGCGGCCACATTACATTGTGCGCTAGTTCAATTCTTGTCCATATCATTAATTTTTCCCGTTCAATTTGAAATGCCTACATCTCATAATTGTAAAATTCATCATCATTTTTTGTGAATAATGTACGTCTTCTTGTTTCTAATTACATATTGTTCGCAAAATTCATGTTTCCGTTTCAATTATAAATTCCTAATTTTATGAAAGACTGTTAATAAAAATTTCTTAAATGAAGAAAAAATAACAATCTAATTTTTAACGAAAAAAGGAAAACCCAATGCTCTTTATTTGGACTAGATCCATCTTTTTATAACACAGATGTAGGTAAGTGTCGTAGAAACATGAGAAACAATCGTTTTCATCGCATCACTCCATACAAATTATGCATTTTTACGTTTGTCACTGTACCATTACAATACGAACCCAGCAATACTGATCTGGAGCGAAGTTACGGGATTTTGGCCGAGAAATAACAAGACTGTTGAGCTGCCAGACGTACTGGAACTAACGCAGGCTGGTTTTTCACGTGTCACTGCCGAAAGTTTGCGGGATGTAGAACCGTTCATCATAAAAGAAGAGAGAAGATGCGGCTCCTGTTTGGCTTCGTGGATTGTGTTGTTGATAGTCTCGTTAAAAACGTAGCAGGTGACGCTTCCAGAACTGAAATGTCTTTTTCCTATACGGATAAGGAAGGCGCTAAGAGATTACCAGATGACTGACTGTAATTAATACCTTCATTGGCTTCAGTATTCAACAGTACAGTGAAATTCCTGCAGTATTCTTTTGCATCACACACACCTCACTCAAAAAAAAAAAAAAAAAAACCTGTGTTTAACTTAGAAATTTTCATCACTCTTGTTTGTAGTCAGAATAAAATGTCAGATGAGAAAGGGAGCATTTTATGCTTTCCGTCTGGTCACCTGAGAAGCACACAGTAGTGCTGGAGTTTTCCAGAATAATATTTCATTCTCTTTAAAAATTAAATGACATTCGAAGCTCTATTGTTTCTGTGCTCGTCTCTTTCTACATCTGAACTGTAACTGGTCGTCATTACAGGTTAGTTGGACAGCTGACTGAGCACTGCTGTCCCAAGCTTAATGCGCCGTTAAAGCTGTTGTCCCACATTATGGCTCAGTCTATGTGCATGTAGCACAGCATAAAACGTATCCTTATGATCGTACTTGACTGTACTGGTCACAGCTTGGCTTCCGCACCACGTGAAATGAAGTCCAAAGAGATTCAAGCAAACGCGGAAGAATATATGGCATGATGTTTACATCAGGTTTATTCTTATGATTAACAGAATACAGTAGAACTATCCGATGATGTTTTAATTTTTAATTATTTTATTACCTTCGTGTTTGTGTGGTCCAAGTTTCACATGACACAGTATATTGCTTTGGTGTTACGTCGTTTATGCGTACATTTTAAAATAAGGATGACGTGAAAGTACAGGAACTTACAAAATGACTGGCAGATTGAATTCAATCTACTGGGATGTGAAAATCCAGCAGCAGTGTGCTGGAGATTTTCTTGGCTTTTCATGTAACTTGATATCTGATGGATGCTAACGTTCTCATTGTGTACAGAGGTGATGGGCAACTTAGATATCCCAACCTAATGTGAGTTATTGTACATGTATGGCGTGTAGATGATCTTGTCTGTGAGAACCATAATGTTTTAGGAATGTGGGACTAAATGTCTGCACATTGTCGTCCATTTATCAGTTAGAAGAAATGTCACATCTGTCTGCGTTTCTGTAAGTCCTTATTTTTTAAGGCAGAGGTGAGATAATGCCACTCCTTGTATCTTCTGGATATTACATTACTATAAGTTTTGTACTATCGACCTCTTTTTCTTCTTCTGTGTAAACGACCTGTGTTACTGGTCGAAACCGTGATCTAAACAGAACATAGCAACTGAAATGGCTATTATCACTGTAGTTACAATGTTCAGGTTTCCCTGAGATATCTGATCTTCAGTTACGCTCTTTCAGGAATTTACAAAGCTAGAAAAACCTAATTTTAAAATTGCAGAAGAGAAAACGGTGATATCGCAAGATATTCAGAAGTGAAAATTCAAAGAGAATCGGCTGTTGCGTCAGACAGCAAAGATGTGAAAAGTTGAGTGATAAAATGTACATTAGATGGTCGGAAAATTATAAAGGTCCTCTTAGCAAGGACTTACTACTGTCTTCATGCAATGTAATACAGCAAAATAGGAGAGATCTGTCACACTTTACTCCTTTAATTGGTCTACCATCTTATTATGGGACACATCGTTGTGTTCTTTCACCAAACTTAACAGTACATGAATATTCGTGTTGGCGCACGTTTTGTGTTTAGGTATGTCCAACGCATGATGGCTAATTTTTGAGTTCTATTGCAATCTAGTGTATCCTCCGAATCGGTGGCATGTTTGTTTTAATGACTGACCTCCTTTTGAAACTCATATTGAGAACCAAGCAGAACGTTTCAGAACAGCGTTCCGGTTCCTCTTTAATGAGGAAGCCACTGTGGTGAAGATAGCATACGCAGCAGACGCCGTTTTATCGTAGAAATTACGACGCCACAGGTCGCTGATAGCAGGGGTTGCGCATGCAAATGGCGTCCCCCCCACCTCGCCACGGCGTTTATAAAGTAACAGCAAAATACTGCGAGATCATTTTTCATGCGTCGCGCCCGCTGGCTCAGCCTTAGCAAAGGCCTAGTTCATTTTACTCACGTCACACGTAGCGGAAGCGTGGCGCGGTGTTTGGTTCGGATAGCGTGAACATACCGGTCACGCCCTCTCTTTTTCTCCTGGTAACTACACTGTTACATTTTAGTCGCGCTCCCGCAGTAGCAATGTGAGTGTTATCAACTCTTATCCTCCGTACTTCGTAGAAGATGGCACTTCTTGTACTTTCTTGGCACTCCTTGAGGGACGGTAACAAAGTAAAGCAGTTAGGCCTCTTTTATCGAAAAAGTCTGGTGTAGCTAAACGCCAGTGGGGCTTTTGTTTAGCTCGGTTCGTCGTCACATCCTCTTATATTTACGGGACCCTAACTTTTATCCCCTACAGATGTACACGATACGTATACTTGCCGAAGTGTACATACATGTCACCTGCCTATGTGACACATATCCGTCACCACGTTGCTTCTTTGTGTTGGGTAATTATAAAATACACGTAAATGATGTGGAGGTTGGGATAGGCAGTAATCTGCGACTATTTGCTGTAGTATGTAGGGTGCTATCGTCGTTCAGTGACTGTAAAAGGACACATGATAACGGCGATAGAATTCCTGTTTGAGGGTGTGTTGAATGGCAGTTTATTCTAAAGATAGAAAAATGTAAATCAATGCAGCTGAATAGGAGAAACAATCTCCTAATGTTCGAATACAGCGATAGTAATGAAAAAAAATGGCTCTGAACACTATGGGACTCAACTGCTGAGGCCATTAGTCCCCTAGAACTTAGAACTAGTTAAACCTAACTAACCTAAGGACATCACAAACATCCATGCCTGAGGCAGGATTCGAACCTGCGACCGTAGCGGTCTTGCGGTTCTAGACTGCAGCGCCTTTAACCGCACGGCCACTTCGGCCGGCGATAGTAATGAGCTGCTTGACAGAGACAAGTCAAATATCTGGAATACTCAGAAAAGTGTTATGAAATGGAACAAGGACGCTAGGATGGTAGTAGGGAATGCAAATTTTGCGACATACGTTTATTGCTAGAATTTTAGGAAAGTGTGTCTCATCTTAGAAGTGCGATGCAGTATTGAGTGTTGCTCAAGTGTTTGGGATCCTCACCAGGTCAGATTACAGGAACACGTAGAAGCAATTTAGAGGCGGACTGCTAGTTTTGTTACCGTTAAGTTCGACCAACATGCGAGTATTACGGAGATGTTTCGTGAACTTATATCGGAATCCCTGGAAGGAAAACGACGTTCTTTTTGCAAAACAAAATAGAGAAAATATGGTGAACCCACATTTGCAGATGACTGAAGACCGATTCTACAACAACCGACGGACAGCGAGGACAAGACAAGGGAAATGAGAGCTAGTAAGGAGGCATAGAGAGTCGTTTTCTTTCCTCGCACCATTTGCGAGTGCAACAGGTAAGTGGTTCACTAGTAGTGGTAGATGGTAACATTCGCTGTATATCGTGAGTTGCAGACTACGTATGTAGATGAAGACAGAGATGAATGTGTCCCTTAAATAACCCTTCATTTGTGATCTGATCCATATTTGCAGATTCTACATCGATACATTCAGTTCTCAATACTCGGCATTTGAAATGTAGTTCCTCGGCGTTAACAAAGTTAAGCAGCAGTGCAGTGTCAACCGGTATTAGTACTTTTCGTCTTGAGGTGAACGCATCACTGCGGGCCCTAGTTTAATTAGTATACATAGTTTCATACAATACTATAGTTATGCACGTCGGAAGACACGTGGTCAGGACACCTGCGTCTGGGGGTGTGGGAAAGTTCCAGTCGGTAGGAGACAATTTGCCTGCTACAGAGACCATAGAAACACTCGTATATAACTGGTAGGAAAATCCATATTCCAATATGCCCAACTTCAAGTGAAAATAATCAATAAATTAGTTATAACAAAACCAAGCTGAGTATGCTGGAATCCCTACTCATACTGACGATTCAAATTTGCAATATTACTTACTAAAACGAATTTTCTGAAGATAAAATAATCAATCAGATTAACGTGTCGAACGTCGGTGGAGGTGACCAGTGTCTGAGGGAAATGAGCCCTGCGCGTGAAGGTGAAAAGCTTTTAGTTGTGATGATCAAGCAGTCTTTCACGGTGCTCGTTAACATCAGTTATCCACATTAATGTTACAAAAGCGAAAGTAACTCTGTCTGCAACGTTTTCGAGATAAAACAGCTAAACAGCTTTTGACTAAATTTGGTCTGGAGGTAGCTTCAACCCTGTGGAAAAACATAGACTTCCCTAATTGAAAAGAAGAAAAAAATATTCGTCTTCTAAACATGGTATAGGCCTACGTCAGTGGGATGCAGACGACGCTTCACGGAGGTCGGCGACTGGGAGTGTTTATAGATTATTCCGTGACACTGAGAATCCAGTGTTTACCCCTGCGAGTTGTTTCTCAAAATTTAGAAAGAACTGCAGTACCACTTTGTGAAGCTGGCCAACTTTTACGGCGAAGTATTGTGAGGCAATAATAAAATCCGGTGGTAGGCCCGAGACCCGTATTTAGATGTATTACGTCGTAAGAAACATGATATTAATATTATTTATTTTATGATACGCCTCGCAGACGTAAGTCCGATTAAGCAGGTAGGTGTGAGAGGGCTAGAACTGTGAAAGTTACTCGAACCTTACGAACCTCGGAATGTCTCACATTCGACGGAACTAAGATGTAGAAAGTCATGTGGCCTTAAGAGATAAAGAGATATTAGAAAAGTCACAAGCCCATCGTATTTTGGACGCTGAGAGTCTCACATCTCTTATTGCATCTGAGACCCCTGAACGCTTCACAACGCCTGCGTCATTGAAATGCTGCACGACAAACAGAGGCGTCGTTCCTTTGCATGTAGAATGTGGGAAGCTTTCGGTGAGGCTGAATTTCATTAAGAACCATCGACTGACTATGTTAATCGTCGATTCGTCATCTTAGGGAGAATGGATCTAAAATGTTCGCATTACGATCCGTTGAAATGGAGAAAGAAACGGTTAGTATGCCTTGCTCTGATGGCAAAATACCACATCCATTATTAGCTGAGCCAGAGGAACCCCTAAAATCTAAACCGAATAAAATTACTGATAATCGCGAGCAGCAGCGGATAACAGTTAGTTATTGAATAATTTATAGGGGTCCAGTTAAAGCTTATGTGAATTGTTAAAGTACCTCAGACAACGTTCGATGCAATCTCAAATAACTGACAAGAATAGACAATGATATCAGGTACAACAGTTGCGGTGCTCGATAGCTATCGCTATCGATACGTTGACTTACGGATTCTTTCTGCCTTTCACGTAGCATTGATTTTATCGTATTACCAGAAGTAAGAATTCCATCTTTAAAGAAATTCCACAAATAGGTAAGTCGCATCTGTTTTTCTTTCATTAAAAACTTTTAACATTATTGTCGTGACTGTTAGCGATCCCCAAAAATTGTTGACGGTAGATATACCAGAAGATATGACATGGGGTTATGGATTCCAATAGGGACCTCTAGGCATCTGTACAAGATATGAAGTAAGTAGGCCTTTTTGCAACGATCAGTTTATACTGTTCATTACGGAGTGTAAAATATTCAGATGCAGCAATGTATCGCGACGGAAGATTTAACATCTTTTTACACGTACAGGAAATGTTAAAGACACATAATGAATTTCGAATCAGCGACGGTTCGCTTATCCCCTACTTTTCATTTCTTGAGATAGCTGCAGTCAAAATCACTTCGACTAGGCGAAGAGCATTTTTTAAAGTAGGCATGTGGTGCATACGTTTCACGTATTAGTTTTGTCTAGAGTATTTGTTCAAGTGTATGGACTTAAATTTGTAATGAATGAACCAGTGACCGTTAACTTTTTCATGGTTCTCCCGGAAGTATTACATGACCGTGACTTTTACCTAATGTCTAACTTTACAGTAAGTTCCTTATAATACCTGCGACAGTAATAAGTGGAATAAGATGTACCGATCTGCCAGCATATTGACGAAGGAGACTATGAAGTGATGTTACGATTCCTTATGAGTTCGGAATGTCCACCACCACGTGCATGGTGCTTGGTGGGATACACTTGCACATATGACCGTCACTAAATAAACACTGCTTAAACATTTTGAGGGCAAGATACTCTGTTGTGATTGCACTATTCAGAATTTTCATTCTGAGCCGCCAGATGCGAGTGCTACACGTGTGATGGCCATTATATCACGTGTACTGACAAAAAACTACTCAGCAGTTTTCTCATCACGAAATTCGAATGAATTGGTAACCACCCGTGGGACCTTTGTTCAACGCCGTTCTTGACCCCAAACAATAATAAGCAGGTTTACGTCGCACGATGTAGAAATTCTGGCACGATTTGGTAACTGCTAATTTCTGACATTCTTGTATTTAAATTTCGTAAAAAGTACAAATACCAGCCTAATTTTGAATCACATGTGGATCTAAATTACCTTCCTCCGTAACCGCAGTTTGAAACCAGAGTTCTTATAGTAACGTAATAGATTAAGACATGGATTGCTGTTACAGTATATGCAAAACTGACGAACCTTAACATACATGCAAGTGAGTGTTATGGAGAGTGTTGTGCCTAGAGAAAAAAGCACCGAGGAACAAGTGGTGTCTTTTAGTCTGTACTTCAGTACAGTATCTGATTTTAAAATCACATGATGGATAATGCACTAGAGATCGCCACAAGCAGTTTCCTCCATTTCCTACAGTTTTTGTGGTTGCTAGATATGAGCTTCTATATTGTGCAGCATTCATAAATATTTTGCGCCTACGCATTTAAGTGCTGTATAAGGCATTAAAGCTATTTGGAATGTATTGTTCATAATTCAGGTACATAATTTTATGGTGAGTAAAATTTGATGTATTTTTAGAAGCATAGATAACATGACCACAATCTATTGGTTAACACCTGTAGATTAAAACTGAAGAAACTGCAAAAGGGCAGGAATTTAAGGAGATGGGACCTGGATAAACTGAAAGAACCAGATCACAGGTTATTACAACCGAGAGTTAAACAACTGCAAATGTGAAATGCTGGTATATCAATAACCAATGTAGCCCCCAGAATGTTGAATGCAAGCATGCAAACATGCATCCATTGTGTTGTATAGGTGCTGGAGGTCAGTCTGTGGGATGGAGTTCCATGCCCGTTGCACGTGGTCCGTCAATACAGGGACGGCTAAAACTGGTTGTTGATAAAGCTAGCTAGAGTTGTCGTCCCATGATGCTCTACTGGTGACAGGTCCGGTGATAGAGCTCGCCAAGGCAATATGTCAACATTCAGCAGAGAATGTTGGGTTCCATCGGTACGTGGGTGAGCGTTAAGCTGTTGGAAAACACCCCCTGGAATGCTCGTCATGAATGGTAGCACAGCAGTTCGTATCATCAGACTCGGGTACAAATTTGCAGTCAGACTGTGTGGGATAGCCAGGAAAGTTCTCCTGCTGTCATAGGAAATCATATCCCAGACCTTAACTCCAAGTGTAGGTCCAGTGTGTCTAGCATGCAGACAGGTTAGTTGCAGGCCCTCAACTGCCCTCTCCTAATCAGCACACGGCCGTCGCTGGCACTGGGGCAGGTCCATCTTTCGTCAGCGCGGTATCGGTCGTTGTCTGGTCGGGCGCACTTTCAAATACGTGACCCGCCAGTTACGCCGCTGCGTTTCCTACAACCGCCACTGCAGCATGAGGGCGCTACCACGAACGATTTCGCCTTTACCAATAAGATGCAAACATTTCCTCTCCTGAACTCCATCGGCGAGTATAATTAAGTTCGAACATTCAAACACTGACCCCAATTTTGTGTGTTTTCCAGTTCAATAACATGTACACACTTTCATAGTGGCCAGGGCTCGTCATTTAGCGAATAGTCATAGCACTGAAAACTGTCCGAATTGTAAATAATTTGTATCGATAAATATTTCAACCATCAGATCCACGATTAGCCTCTGACGCTGCTACTTTAGCGAGAGCGTAATGTATTATGAACTGTTGCGCGATCGATAGCTCACGCCACGTCCCTGGAACAGAATATGTGGCTTGAAGCCGCGCGGAGTGGCCGCGCGGTTAGAGGCACCATGTCACGAATTGTGCGGCCCCTCCCACCGGAGGTTCGAGTCCTCCCTCGGACCTGGTTGTGTGTGTTGTTCTTAGCATTAGTTGGTTTAAGTATTGTGTAAGTCTAGAGACCGTTTGGTCCCTTAGGAATCCACACACATTAACATTATGGTTTGAAGTTAGCGTGGCAAGTTTGGCGCTAGTGCCGCTGAGACTGTTTTCCCGGTAGAGGCAGTGTGTGAAGCAGTAAAGACAGCGCAGGTCTGTGGGACAAGGAGTTGTTTTTCTACTGCCCGTGTGACTTCCAAGTTGGTGTGGTTGCGCGTCTTCTGGGCACGAGTGATCTGCACCGGAAACGGAATCAACACATTATTTCTTTGGTCGACCAGGTCGGGAGGTGAGCGGCGAGTCATCGTCTGGTGGCTCCAAGTTTTTCCACTGTTTGTTATCGCACAGCTGGTTTGCATGCTTGATGAGCTAGTTTTAGTTCGTTCCCTCGGTGCCGAAACCACTTGGCATTCGTAAAGACTGATCTTGCTCTGAGCCTGATAATTGTGACTGGTTCGTTTCCTGCACTTGTTTGTGCCATGCTGCATCTTTATTCGACTGGGTTCACACTTCTGTTCTCGAGTCTGTCCAAGCAATCTGAGAAGCGTGTCGCTCGCATCAGAACATGATAGCTTCCATTTGATAATTTTCATAGAGTTTTTATTTGATGATGCTTTTTACATTATTGCTTTGATGTTTAATGCGTCATTATTTAGGACTTCCAGTTAGTTTTTCTAGCATATTATGCATTGAATCGCCAAGTCGCTTTATTTATTTATTAGGAGCCCTCGAACTTGTGTGCCTTAATGGGATAAATGTTCTTGCATGTATTTTGGTGGGCTACACTTCCAAGCTTGTGTTCACATAGGTGAGGTTCATCAGCCTACCGTTCGCGCCTTCCTTCCACCTATGTTTTCCGTCTTGCGCGACGGTTTTTCACCGTTTCGGCTTCGTGGCATGATTTGCAGCTGAATGTCGATTGACCGCTGAACTTCTCCACTGTCAGGTGTAAGTAGGGGTGGTTGCTTTGGCCAATTACCTTATTATCTTTCAGCAATTTTTCACAACTGTTTTGTCCACAATTCCAGCGTGTAATCTGATGACTTACGTCTTTACTCGTTTTACTTAAAACTTACTTTACTGTTCACCAGGATACCTTTGTATGTTCGCCACTTGGAGCGCGTTCCCAGTGGTTGCTTAGGAAAGAACTGAGGTGAGCAATGTATGGGGCCTGTCCTAAGTAATTCGGGTCCGTTCGCCTGGACCATATTGACCAACGTGTGGTAGTTTCATTTCAGGGAGCTCTAATAGATTTTGTTCCCTTTCGATAATCCCATTTTAGGAAAACCTCAATTATGTATTGTATTTTAGTCAAACACATTCAAAAAATGTTTGTGAACTACCTGTCTGAAGACTGTTTTCTCAGAACCTTTGAAAAGATTGTTATGTAACTTCAGTTGCTGAAATATTTTCTTACTTCATTATCAAAATTAGCTATAAATATTTCAACATTTATAACTAGAGGCATACGAGATTTCTGTATGTTTGGAAGCAGAACAACCTCTGTTGTAAATTTAATTTCCATACTTCATATTCCCATGAGTGACTTTTGGTAAGTTGAGAGCATGCATTCGAATGAACTCCATAATCTCTCATTATTTCCTCTTACTGAAATATATGATAAACAGTTGCTCGATCATCAGTAACTGCTTTAAAGTAATTTTAATTAACATGTCAGGTTCCTGTTGGCCTAATTAATAGTTATTTTGCTGCCCAGAGTTAATAAAATCCCTCGTAAGAATGATGGTCAACCCTTATTTGACCCGGTCCTCCCATTCTCAGACAACCTTACGATAGTAGTGAACACCACGTTATTTTTTCTATTTTTTATTAGATATACAATAAATTAATATCTGAATTCTCTGATCATGCATGACATTTGTTCCGCTCGCCTATATCCACTAAAGAACCACACAGTGTGCAAGGGACATGAAAGTCAGAAAACACAAGAGACATCCATCCTGCCATCCAATGAGCTCTCGCTTGAACCCACTAAGGTCGCAAATGGTAGTGGTCAGTGGAATGCACGCCATAGGGCGTCTGGCTCGAGTCTGCACTTGAAGTAACCGATTTGTAGCAGTTCGTTGCGTGATGCAAACCGTTGTTCGTATTGTTGCTGGAGATAGCACTACGATTCATCAAAGCCATACACCAAACACCATAGTCTTCCCTCTCGGTAGTGCCACGTGTTCGTCCATAGCCTGGTCTTCCTCCGACCGTACATTCTCATGACCACCGCTGCCTGTAGTCACGTAAAGTGGCTACATCCCTAACAAGTTTCTTTTTGCAATATCGCAGAAGGAACATCCAGCTTCTCATACCCTATTACACGACCTAGCTCAAACTCAGTAAGGTGTTGTAGGTGTCTTTATAACCTCAAATGCATTCCTGATTAACGTCAACTCACCAAGTCAAATCTCAAAGGTAACTAACGCTCACAACCGTTACAAGCTTGTTTAAAGCAAATATGATGCTACTAGCGCCATTCTTATGCGACTGTCGCGACATTTGAATAGACATTATGTTTCAGGTGTAGAATCAGTTTACGAACTTTCGTTTGTGTCACACAATTCTTTCTTCGTGTTGCGATTTTTTTCTGTCAGTATATTTGCTATTCTCTGTGTTGATTCGTTTTTGTATGTTCAAGCGTACCAATTCTCTTTGTTCTCCTGTTCTGCATGCATGTGTGTACTGTAGTGTGTGTTGTTTGTGGTTCAAAATGGTTCAAATGGCTCTAAGCACTATGGGACTTAACAGCTGAGGTCATCAGTCCCCTAAACTTAGAACTAATCTAAGGACATCACACACACCCATGCGCGAGGCAGGATTCGAACCTGCGACCGTAGCAGCAGCGCGGCTACGGACTGGAGCGCCTAGAACCGCACAGCCACAGCGACCGGCCGTTGTTTGTGGAATTTTGTGGTGTTTGTATCATCTGTTTGTTTTCACTTCCCTCCACTTTTATTTTGTCTCTGTACTTGAATTTTAGTATTATCTAGGTTATATATCCATTGCTTTTGGGTATGCTCTGCGTTGTTTCTAGTTCTTTTTCATAGTTTTCTCTGCTGAATAGTTTGTTAGTTAATGCGTTGGAAAGTTGCTAGTTGGTGGTTTCGTGAGTGGTTTGATGTGGCATGTATAATTATCACTGTTGATGTTGGCTTTCGGCAAATATCGGGCGCTTATTGTCATCTCTCTTTATTTCTGTATCCGAGATCTTAATTTGTTTTGTATTCCTTCTTCTGTGGTGAACTAGATATTTCGATACATGATTTTTTATATCTGCATGAAGTTTATTTATTTTCTCAGTGGGTTCATATATCACAGTTGCATACCAGGAAACAACTTTGCATCCTTTCTTTGTGAGTCTTACGTCAGAGACTAAATTTCATATATGGTTGATGAATATGTCTGCCTACTTTCCTGTGGTTTGGAATACCACTGGAAGGCCATCATTTTGTAAGTAATATTCCTCCGTCATATTGCAGGTAATTTGGAGATGTGATTTATTTAATTTGGTTATTACTGTGATTTCACCTCTGAGTACTTTGGTGTATGCCAGTAGGTTCTCTTCTATTAGTTTTATTGTGTCTGCTGTTGGTATTGATGTGTACATGTTGTCAGTGTGAGGGAAACTGTTTGTAGAATGTGTATGTTTTTTACCTGTGATAAAAGTTCATTTGTGTTTTCACTATTCTGTTATTCTTCATTTTACAGTGTTGCGTTATGATATTTTAACGTTTTTCGCAACATTGTATGATGGTTCAAAATGGTTCAAATGGTTCTGAGCACTATGGGACTTAACATCTGTGGTCATCAGTCCCCTAGAACTTAGAACTACTTAAACCTAACTAACCTAAGGACATCACACACATCCATGACCGAGGCAGGATTCGAACCTGCGACCGTAGCAGTCGTGCGGTGCCGGACTGCGCGCCTAGAACCGCTAGACCACCGCGGCCGGCAACATTGTATGATGGGAAATTTATGAAATCTATGACAGGTCTTTAGCCATATTTTGTTTGTAAATTCTGGATTGTCTTCCGAATGTGGGTGCCTTTGGTTTGTTTTGTGTGATGTGTTGTTTCTGTTTGTCTGTGAGTATCATATATGTTTTATGTCTTTAAGACAATTTTTATGTGTCTGGGATATGCTCTTGGATTAGATTTCAGTTATGTTGCCTAAGGAGATGAATACTTTGGCTTTTTATGCATGTAGATTAGGGTGGTACAAGACGTCGGTTCTGTGATTCAATTCTACTTCCTTTTTTCGTACATCGGTGTCACCTGTGCTCTTTTTTTATCACAGAACTCTGAAACTGTGATATATTGTAGAGCTAATTCTGTCTCGTATTCCAGGCCCTTCGGCTTCATTGGGTTAGTGTTTCAAGATGCGTTTGTTTCACTGTTTTTTACTCTTGTATTTCTGTTTCCCCCTCCTGTTCACAAGTGCCAGCGTTCATGCCGTTGCACGCACGCCTGTGGAACAGAAAGGAAGGAAACCAAATTATATTTGTGTGAATTTCGTGTCATTAACCGACCCCATTTATCCAACTGGGTAAAGCGTACTTCTTAACGTAGAGTCCTAATGGCTTGTTATCCTGGAGATTATTCTAATCATTAATAGAAACACACTGAAAATATCAGTGGTCTAGCCTGTATTCGATCCCACTACCTGCCTGTTTCCTGGTACTCGCTTTAACGTCTAGACCACCACGGGCGACCATTATAGAAATGAATGATAAACTTAATTAAATACTCGAGTGTCTTAAGTGATACCTTGCACACGTCTAGTTTATATGTTTAGCTCATGAAACAAAATTCACAACATCGTCAATGTGGCGAATTTTAGCTCTATTCTCGCCTGACGATATTTCAAAGCAAAGTGCAGGTTGCACCGCGCCATTCAAAGGTGGAAGCGAGGGGGTTAAGCTGTCTTTGCAGCACTCTTCGCAAATTAAATTGCAGAGTGTCGGCTTTTCTCCATTTCGTGCATTAACGCTTCGCCACCTGTTAGAGTCACACCAAGAAAGACGTAGTCGTAATTACGTTTGGGCAGGATATAAAAGCTGACTTTACTCAAAGGCCGTACTGCACATCAAAGACTCGAACAACGTCTGCAAAATGCGGTTTGCGTTGAAAACTGGCGTACTTTATAAATTCAGACGAAAGAAACTGTTGTTGGAGAATTGTCGGACCTTTCCTTTTCAGAATGTAATGCAAGACAGAGATTGTCTTCATTAAAATGCCATTGAAAAGACACAAAACGGCTTCACAGAAAGTAACTACGTGCGGTCAAAGCGTTCTCATTTGTCAATGCTACGTATTGTGTCACTGAGTCGTATTCAGAACCATTCCGTACTGGATTTTGAAAGGAAAGTTTCTTTTTCCGTTAGTAACTAAAGCAATTACAAACAAATTATTGCTTTTCAGAACAACTGAAAGTTCTGGTAAGTTTGCATAGATAATTTATAACAGTCAGGGTGTCTCACATAGAAATCCTCTACATTTACTACATGAGCTCCTCATTGTCCCAAATGACGACTTTTCTAGCATTATTGGACGCATCTTAATTCGAGCGTTTATTTTACTTTCAAATTCCTTCGATTTTGTTCCGCCTTTTGAGTAACTATTAATGGCTCACATTGGCAATAGAAAACTGTGTACATCTGCAAACGTTCTGCAATGATGCAATGGTTAAAAGGTGTTTTTACATTGCGAAATTTTTGCAAAACACATCCCTGGAACAAGGAATAGCTAAGTAATATATAGAGGTATTATGAGCGTTGGAGTTACCGTATGGTGTACGGTACACTGTTTCTGGAAGTTACTGTAGTAGACACAAACAAGTAAGTCAGATATGTTGGAGTGAGCTTTTGAAAAAATATCAGCCTAGAGGAGAAACTAAGAAACCAAGATTTTCTACATTTTTACAATATGTAAAATAGTATTATCCTTGACACCGGATTACTGAATCACAAACAGAGTAAGTAATGTCACAGAAATACCTGAGGGTAACAGTTTCTAGAGGTATAAAATGATACGACAATTTGGAGGCTGTTACAGACAAAGGAAGTGACTGGGTAATATTCATTAGTAGTAGGCAGGACAGTGAGTAACCGTAGTTTTTCTTTCAAACGGATTGTATACAACACACGTGTACTCTCTATACTTCAGTATTTCTCAAGGCTATTGGCCCATAATGGGTTAGAATGATAGTAAATATCGAGAGTACAGAAAAGACTCTGCAAATAGAAACAAACTGCATTAGCTGGAGACAACAGTACTAAATAAATGTTGAAATGTGTAACAGTGTAAGGTAACCCATATGTAGAGAAAAGAACACTTTTTTCTTTACTTAATTTTGCTATTTCACTTACGTGAAGTGAATGTATCAGCGGTGCAGTACCTATGGAGTAAGGATAGAGAGGTACGTTCCCACACTGGCTGGCAGATGCGGTTGTCCGTCCATTGCTACCAGAGCCTGTAGGATGAGGTGTCGATTCTGAAAGCGCTGGTGACGTCAGCAAAGAAATGGGTTGGGGAAGCACATTTATTCTGTCAGGAATCAAATAATTGTTACTAATAAATATTTGTCAACAACAGTTGTCCTTTGCCACCCCGATATTAGGAGAAGTCTACTGGTCATCAACACCATATTTCAGTAATTTTATAATGCCAGGAAACGTTAATATTAATAAGTAAATGAATAACTTTGGCATTACAGAGCATGTACGATCTTATACGTACTACACCGATTGAACACTCAAACCATAGGATGCATTTCCATCTAGTCATGCGGTAGACCATGCCCTCGTACTGGTAATGGTTAGCTTATAATTAGTGTGAACAAGATCATTTTACTGTGCTTCACAAACAAACACTCCATAATGGCATCCCACGTAATAATTATTTGAACAAGAACTTCTTCCCCCCCCCCCCCCCCCAACCCCCCACCCCTCATTACGTATTACATAAACAGTAGTATTGAACTTTCTGAATCCGACGGTGCTAAAACGGCTCCATAAGGGAACACAAAACACGAGAGCATCTCCACATAACCGACAGAAAGAATCCCCATGTGGTGTCTCGCTAAATAAGTTCAAGGACGGTCTGGCTTAATTATCGCGTCCCTGCTGGGAATTCCAAATGCCAGAACCCCCCACTCGTACTACAACTGAAAGACACTCTATGAAGGAAGCTGAATAGCAAGTAAGTTACAATGTCGTCCATACCAGAAGCATTGAAACAAGAGAGGGCCACTGTCAGAAGAAGTACATTGTCCAGAAGTCCTGTAAACACGATTCTGCTGCGGTGGAGATAACGGGTTCTTTACGCTGTGATATTAAAATGGCGCGCAACTGAAATCGTACTCCACAGCTGAAGTACGCAGAACATTACGTCTCTCCTCGGCAAAATGTCTAAATCACACGCTTTTCGCCGTGAACTTAAGGCGGTAAATCAATAAAATAATGCAATATCGCATCCAGCCGCCGTGAAATGGCGCTAATAATTAGACAAAGGCAAAGTCCTGAACTTGTAGCATGCGACTGCCATCCTTTTGGCAAGCTTAAAAAACGTCTGAGCCTCAAAGAAATTTTCCAACGATGAGGACGTTCATACAGCGATTCTAGCATGGCTCCGTCATCGGCGGATTTCTATCGTCGAGGAATTGCCCGACCCGTGCAGCGTTCCGACCGTTGTTCACAGATACTTGGTAAAAACTGTATCGCTACCTGCGACACTTTGACGTGCAGTACTGCATTCAACAAAAGTTACTTGTCCTGTCGTAATAATGTGTAGCTTTGTGAAGTTACCTCTTATCACTCCTCGATGTTCTGCGAAAAAAAAAAAAATGCTTCATATACTGTTGTTTGAAGCAAAAGTACCAATCTACGAGGGTTGTCCAGCAAGTAAGTTCCGATCGGTCCTGAAATGGACACCACAGTGAAAATCCGATGAAGCTTTGTACAGGTGTGTTGGATAGTGTCTCTAGTATGCACGTCGACCACATCAAGACGCTCTTTTCAGTTGTGAGCGCACTGTGAGCAGTAAAGGTGCGTAGAACAACAACGTCTCCCGCCATGTAGTAGGGCCACTTGAGAGGCTTCGCCTTACTGAATGCAGCCCACCTAACACAACTGCCACACTCTTCCTTCTTCATGGCAATTTTCAGCCGCACTCTTCAGGGGCAGTGAAGACGCTCCTGCAGCCTTTTCGATTGGAAGTGTTCGATCACCCACAACACAGCCCCAATTGGCTCGTCCTGATTATCATCTCTGTTCACATGAAACGCTGGATACGAAGACAACACTTGGACGCTATAGACCAGCATAGAGAATTATCGGAGAGCACAGGGGGCTGCTTTCTATGACGATGGTGTTGGAAATTTGGTATAACGCTCCGACAAATGTCTATGTCGGATCGGCGACTATGTGGAGAAGTATCTGGAAAGTGTAGCTAACTCTTGCAAACAGAATGTCTCTAATTTTCACTGTGGTTTCCATTTAGCGACCGATCAGAACTTACTTTCTGGACAACCTTCGTATTTCAGACTCGTTGAGGCAGTGTAGAAAAATTTTGACAAGTAGAATTTTGAGCAGAGATAGACAAGTAATCATTCCTCCAGAACATTATCGGTGAATGTAAGTTGAGGACTTCCATATTCGTAATATATGTAATGAGACAGAATCAATCTAACATTACTTCTACCCAGAAATGACCGTCTACATAATAAAAGGTGGATAGTAAACGCACCTGATCATTCAAACTGAAGCAGAATTCGACCAAATTAGAAGTGGAGAAAACCTAGTAAATTTTTAATGAACTGGGCGTCAGATGGTAGTATGTAATATTTGATTAACTAAAAGCATTAACTTTCTACAGTTTCTAGAATTCACTCAGTGTTACACTCACTCAGACTGAAACGCTTACTGATATTCACCAAAACCGGTAAGTAAGTTCCAACCACAGTCAGAAAGTCCGATGGAGAAACACTTAGCTGTGAAAAACAGGATGTAATACCACGTTGTCCGTCGATAAAACACATTTAAAAAGTGTAATCTTATTAAGAACTAATGCTCTAGGTATTTTCGTAAAAAATTCTAAGCAATAGAAAATGCGTTGTTGGCAGCATACTCATTGGTTGAAGAATTACTATCCGTAGTTGGGGATGGAGACCAGTCGTAATCCGTACAGGACCTGCTGACCGCTAGGTTCTCTACACTTAACCAACACTTTTAGCCATTTTTCAGATTATTTAATTTTATATTATTTTCTTGGGTATTAGTTTATAGCGTGAACAACATCAGTACGCTTCTTTTTCTTTTATATTTCAAAATAAGAGCCGAGTATCAAAATACTGCGGAGTATCAGAATAGCACGCTTGCTAAACATTCAACTCACTGCCCGTACGTCGCAGATTTATTTAACATGTCTCTCAACTATTCTAATGTCACACCTTTTTACATTATTAGTTTTTGGGACAATAATGTTTAGTGTGAATCGCTTTAACACATATGTGCAATAGGTTCACGGTCCACACTACTCATCGAAAAGACAGTCTCTAATGTTGCGCTCATAAACACGCCTTTCCCTCGCTTATTAAAGGCTATAAATAATCTTTCCACATCCTTCCAGGCCGTTTTATTAGCGCTTCACTTAGCGACTTATCCATCCATTAAAAAGCTCGTCTCTATCGCTAAATATCACACTAATTGTAATCTTTTATACTTTTAACATGAACATACAGTTTTATACACAAAGAAATATTTTGTTCAGAAGTAACATATTAGTAAGTATGTGAGAAGACAACTGCAGAAAATGGAAAACATTGCACTGCCTGATCAGAAAACTAAAGCACCCAGAGGACATGGTCAAATGCCGAAGTAACTTCGTGAACTCATACAACATCGACAGGTATGTATTTGGTTATACTGGGTGAGTCACTAACTATTGCCACCTAGAATAACTCCGAAAGTTGATAGTAAGTGAAACGTTTGTGGGACAAATGTTGCATGGGACAACGGGGGCCATAATATGACATTGGTTATTTGTTGCTAGGTGGGATCGCGTCAGATATATGGACATGTTTTTTTTTTTTTTTTTAATGGGGTGCTATAGTTTGGTACTTATTTTCTGTTAGTGGCTATCGAGACGAATCCAATGATGTGTAACATTAAGGTCTTTGAAGGTAAACGAAGGTCAAAACGGTGGCATGTACTCCATTTACTGAAGGTGTTCGAAGTGATGACCATTGGTATCAATGCAGTGCTGCAATCTTCTTATCATAGATTGAGTGGTATTCCTTATCACTTCGGCACTTATCGAAGCACATGCTGACACTTCTCCCTCGTATATCGAGCAAATAGTAAATATGCGCCGAATATGGCGTAGCCATCCAACGCGCCTTTGACATATAAGCACCATTCGACGGTTTCGCAGTACAACACTAATGGGAACGGTAAGCCTAGTATCGTCAAATCAAGCGAATGTGAATGATAAATTCCTTCGAATAACAAGTCGATATGCTTCTCAATTACGGAGAATGCCAACGAAATTCAGTGAGAGCTAGAGACTTATACTCTGAAAGATATCCTCAACGTACTCACTCTACACGTCGTAGATTTAAGTATATATATGACAAATTGCGAACAACTGGATCATTAACGCATCGAAAACAGATCCGGCAAAGGTAGGTTACTAATGAGAAAACGGAAATTGGTACTTTTGCCACTGTTGTTCGAGATCCTTGTGTTAGTTCACCTCAAATCGCAAGAGAATCTGGCATGAGCCAGAGCAGCGTGTTCTTCAGCGGCATAAATATCATCCTTACTATATCAGTCCCCACCAAGAATCAACTGGAACTGATTGTATGCATCGTATGACATTCTGCCGATGGGTTCAACTTCAGATTCAGAGGGATGACACATTCATTAATTTGATTTTATTTACTGACGAGGCTACATTCACGAACCATGGAAATGTTAACTTGCATAATACACATTACTGGACAACTGAAAATCCAAGTTGGCTGCCTCAAGTTACACAATAAAAACCGTGGTCGGTGAATGTATGATGTGGGATTCTGGAGGACAGAATTATAGGCCCCTATTTCATCGAAGGAAATCGTAATGGTAGAAAGCACACCACATTCCTGCAAGAAACGTTAGGTCTGTTATTGGAAGAAATACCTTCAGGAACAAGGAAAAGAATGTGGTATCTACACGATGGGTGTTCGACACCTTTCTCGCTGACGGTTAGAATTGAGTTGCAGAGACAATTCCCAAATCGTTGCATTGGAAACGGAGGAGATATGACTTGGCCGGCTCGTTTGCCGGACTTGATGCCTCTGGATTTTTTCTCGTGGGGATTTCTTAAAGACATTGTTTATAAAGACACCTAACGTTATGCGAGAGAGAATTATCAGAGTCTGTGCTTCGATAAGTGCCGATGTGTTAAGGAATACCACTCAATCCATAATGAGAAGATAATAGCACTGCATTGATACCAATGTTCATCACTTCGAACACCTTCTGTAAATGGACGTTGATGCTAACTTTGTGACCTTCGATGATTTCAAAGACCTTACTGTTACACATCATTAGATTCGTCTCGATAGCCGCTACCAGAAAATAAGTACATTTAAAAAAACAAAGTTGGCCTTCATATCTATCAAGCGACCCCACCTAGGAACAAAAAACCAATGCAACATTTGTCCTACAAACTTTTCAGCTCCTATCATACTTTCGGAGCTAATCTTGGTGGCAATAGTTAGTGACAGGTAGAACGGTCACCGGAGTGTGCTATTGTTGTTCGCGTTCAGTTTTGCTGTTAGGCCTGGTAAGCTACCTAAGGAGCGTGGACGACGTCAGGTTCGACATCACTATAAAGGACACAGAGATGCTGCGTACTCTTGCGAGGGAACGTTATCAAAAGCTGACAGCGTTTCAGAGTAGCATCATTCAGGATCGCAATTTGGACAGTTGGTCAGTTCGACCAGTACCCAGATATGTGACGCACTGAGATGCGATAGCCGGCTACGGTCGCAGGTTCGAATCTTGCCTCGGGGATGGATGTGTGTGGTGTCCTTAGGTTAGTTAGGTTTAAGTAGTTCTAAGTTCTAGGGGACTGATGACCATAGACGTTAAGTCCCATAGTGCTCAGAGCCATTTGAACCATTTTTTTTAGATGCGATAGTAGGACGATGTTGGACTGCACGTGAACGTGAAGGCAGGAACACTAGTTGTCACAATTCGTATCGACCACGTCTGGCCACCACAAGGGGGGATCGACCGCTGTTCGAGACCAAGTAGAAGACTTATTCAACATTCTGTATCATGCCGCACCACTGCCCAGAGTCTAGTAGCAGGTGGACTACGGAATTAGAGCACCAGGCGCAGGGTGCCGTTAACATCACAAACAAAAGGCTGCTACTGAAGTGCTAGAATGATCCATAAACAGGAACTGCTGATAAATGTCATCACATTATAGTCAGCAAAGAATCGCGATTCTGCACTACCCTGGATGACTATTGTTGCCAAGTTTTGTGGCAACTTGGAATAGGTCCCGTTGTTCCAATGTTTTGGAGAGGCTGAGTGGCTATTCTCATGGCGTCAGGATGTAGCGAGACATCGGATATGAGTTCAGGTCTAGGCTGGTAGTAATAGAGAGCGCTTTAACGACACAGTGGTATATCACGGACTTGATATTCCCTCACATGTTACCTTCCTTGCGACAGTATCGTGTTGTCATTTTCCAACATGACAATGCTCATCAACAAGGTCTACAGATATGTCCATAATAAACACGTATGGGACCAGCTCAAATATCAACTCCGTTCAAGTGCAAGTACCCAGGACATTAACGACCAGTTGCAACGATTTTGGGCCAGCTTGCCCGAGGGGAGGGTACAATGGATTTATAAAACCTTTCCAACCGATTGAGTGCTTGCTTCCAGCTCAAAGGGTGTAATGTCATACTGATGACTGGCCTCTGTTGTGTCGGCTGTTGTGAGAGTCGGCACCGACACAAACAAGGAAGGAGAGAATCTTCGATGGCCCGTGGCAGGAATCCAGAATGATCTGGCGGTCAATAGAACTTTATTTCTAAAAAGAAAAGAAACTCAACTTATGAAGTGGCTTGATGTGCTTCATGGGCCTCCCACATGCCATCATTTTTACACACTAATATTACTCGCAGAACGAAGGCTAAGTATCATCTTCCTACTCCTCATTACTGAATCTCTCCAAGTCCACGACCGAACTCCGCCTCGATCAGTGTTGACAAGAGGCACTGAACTCTGTCTTCCTGGAGGTGTGGTGCTGCCAGCTGTTCCCACTGGCGCGATGATCAGTGCCTTCTTGATGCCCTTTGGCGGCGCTACGCTGGTCAGTGTGCAGTAAATGCTTTAGGTTTGCGCAGGGTCATACTGCAATATTCTTAGTGAATTTCACTCGATGTAATCACTAAACCTACATCATACTCGCTCTCAACCCGTGAAGCTTCTTTTCGTTTCTGGGTGAATCACTTGTTTAGTTAGATAGTGTAATTCCACAGACGACACTTACAGAATGGATTTACACAACCTACACTATCTTAATTGTGTCTTCAGTGTGAGGTAAAAGGGATATATATATATATATATATATATATATATATATATATATATATTTATTACAGTGTGGTTAAATCTTCACCAGTATCATGCAATGTCCGGTTCTGTCCCTCGGGTCACGGAAATTCACAGTGGACACTGGTGTGAAAATTTTTTTAAAGGCATCAGTCTTTAAACACAGTTGTCCCTTATCTTTCCCAGTATCTCTCTAATCTACTCATTCCTACATCACTGTCACGGCAAGTGTCCTCCACAACGTGTCTGGCATACTCTTGTCCTGATCTACTTCCACTATCGGTTGCCTTTCCTGCTCTTTCCATCGCCGAATTAACCTCTCCTGCGCACAACAGCGGCCTTCTCCAAGCAACTTCTTCTGCTGAGGTTTTTCATCGACGTCTCACCATGTTACAAATGCACCCAACTTCTTTCTTCCGGCTGACAGATGCTCATAGTTTCTCTTCCACACAATGCTGCGTTTGCGAACGCCTTTACAATTCTTTACCAATGTCCAAACCCGGTTGTAACGGTTGGGCTTAACAGCTGTTTGTTTAACCTTTAAAACTAAAGTGGGTGGAAGGGCTGACCCAATAAAGTGAACATTTCAATTCCAATGGGTTTATTCGCTTCCCTAAAACAATCTCACATAAAATTTGACAAGCGCCACTAGGGCAACATATTTAAGAAACTTTCATTACATAAAAATCATAAAGAAGTTAATACATCATCTCCCACTATCTCCTACCATAATTCACAGAACCTACTAAGGGTAATTTAATCATCACTTTAACAAACAATTCTAGTTAAGACACATTATTTAAGACCTTTCCAATTTCAAACTCTGCCGTGTATGTAAAACAACAGTGGACACACAGTCTCAACTTTAACACGAATACTTAAAAATATATTTATTAAACGTAAGCTGGGCAATCTTGCAGAGCGAACGACGCAATTATTCAAGTGCCCATTGACTCCTAAGATGGACCTTTAGGGCATAGAAAGTTACAACTTTTGACAATCATAAATGTGTAACGACAGAAGTAAGGCCCAAGCTTGTAAGATCGAAGTTTAACCCCGAACGTAGCTTCGAACCAAGACGTGGCTCCGTTTGCAACCCCACGTCGAGTAGGCCACCAAAGTGTGAAACAATCAAACGCTACCAAAGAGGAACACACGAGCTCAGGCGAAGTCCACCGCCCGTAAGCCAAGCTTGTAATCCAAAGGGAAGCCCTGCGCTTCGGTTGCCCGCTGCCACAGCTCACTGAAACACAGACCACACCAAACAGGCGGCAGAAAAACTTTTCTTAACTTTAACATTTAAGATTGACCAGTAAATTAACTCTATTAAATGACGGCTAAACAAGAACTAATTTCACTCGCAAGAGCTTCCTTTACGTGAAACAGTACTTGATAAACAAACACTATGAGTGGGAAATGAACTGGCTCACGGGAACCTGCACTCCGTGGAACTTAATGAAACATCTGCAAATACATCAATATTATGCGGAAGCAGAGCACACGCTTAGTAAGGAGCCTCTAATGAAATCGAATAAACATACATCACACGCCTTGCAACGTCTTGCTGTACCACGAGCGATCACAATCACACTTAATTAGCGTACTTAACTGGGTATCTTGATGCTGGGACGACTATGCGAAGATGTCAGATCATCACTTCGCAAGACCATTACAGCGTGTCCCAAGTAAGCGGGCACATCCACAGCTCACGAGGTTGCCGGAGAATGCACAGCGCCGGCACTCCCGCCGCCGACTCCAGTACAACCACGTGACAACCGCCGCCCGGCCTCAGCCTGGCCGTCTTCGCTTCTGTCCGCGCACTTCCGCGTTCCGTTTACAAAGCGTTATGTCGTCCTCCTCTACTCGCGGTCGGCACTCCCTTATATCTCGAGTCGACCCAAGGCCAAAGACTGCACTAAAAAATAGATCGTACTCCTGTCAGAGATACTACTGGCGCCAGTCCCGCCACGGCTCACCAGTAGTGCTCTTTTACTAAAGAATTCTTCGCCTGTACCATCCTACTGATGCCTTATTTGCTTCTGCTTTCCTGCGTAGTCTTCCTTCCTAAATAAATTCCTTTCTTTACTTCTTCCACACCGTTGTGGTTGCTAATTTCGATATTAAGCGAATAACGCTCTACTGGGTACTACTTTTCATCAACTTTGTCTATGCTTTGTTTTTCGTTAACGTACAATCCCTGCTAAGAGTAATGGTCACTTCATTCAACAGACTTCCTATGGCCCTTTCCCGAAGGACTACATGGTTAATATTAACACACACATATGCTTCCGATTCTCTTATATTCCTCTTCATAAACTTCCTTTCACTTCCTTATTAGCTCCTTCGTCGTACATTTCTGGATCAGACCTTCTTTATCCGTCTTTCTCGTCATTTAATTTCTATCACTATCTCTTGGGTTTTGCAGATATAGCAAATACACTAAAGGACCAAAGAAACTAGTACACCTGTCTAATACTGTGTGGGGCCCCGCGAGCGCGCAGAAGTGCCGGAAAACGACGTGTCATGGACTCGACTAATGTCCGAAGTAGTACTGGAGCTAATTTACAGGAAACGAGACTCGTCTGTCTAGGCAACATGTTTCCAGCCATCAACAGTCCACTGTCGTTGTTGACGATCCCAGGTAAGGCGTAAAGCTTTGTGTCGTGTAGACATGAAGGGTACACAAGTCTGAAGTAGTACTGGATCTGGTTTACCGGCGGTCCATAATTCCGTAAAAGTACGAGGGGGTGGGAATCTCTCCTGAACAACACGTTGCAAGGTATCCGAGATATGCTTAATAAAATTCATGTAGGGGGAGTTCGGTGGCCTGCGGATGTGTTTAAATTCAAAAGTGTGCTCCTGGAACCACTCTGTATGAATTCTGGGCGTGTGAGGTGTCACATTGTTCTGCTGGAATGTAGAATGGATATGAATGGATGCAGGTGATCAGACAAGATGCTTACTTACGTATTACCTGTCAGAGTCGTACCTAGATGTAGCAGGGGTCCCACATCACTCCAACTCCACACGTCCCATACCACTGCAGAGCCTCCACCAGCTTAAACAGTCCCTTCCTGACATACAGGGTCCATGGACTCATGAAGTTGTTTCCATACCCGTACACAACCACCCGCTCGATACAATTTGAAACGAGATCGTCCGTCCAGGAAATATGTTTCCAATCATCAACAGTCACTGTCGGTTTTGACGAACCCACGTAAGGCGTAAAGCTGTGTCGTGCAGTCATGAAGGGTACACAAGTGGGTCTTAGGCTCCGAAAGCCAATATCGATGAATTCGGATGCTGACACTTGTTGATGGCCTAGCACTGTAATCTCCCGGATGGGTTGCATTTCTTTCGCGTTCAACGATTCTCTTCAGTCGTCGTTGGTCCAGTTCTTGCAGGATTTTTTCCGGCCGCAGCGATGTCGGAGATTTGATGTTTTACCGGATTCCTGATACTCATGGTACACTCGTGAAATGGCCGTACTGGAAAATCCCCACTTCATCGCTACCTCGGAGACGCTGTGTCCTATCGCTAGTGCGCCGACTATAAACTACGTTCAAAACCACTTAAATCTTGATAACCTGATTTGTAGCAGCAGTAGCCGATCTAACAACAGCGCCAGACAATTGTTCTCTTACACAATCGTTGCCAACCGCAGCTCCATATTCTGCCTGTTTACATATATCTCTATTTGAATACGCATGGCTATACCATTTTCTTTGGCGCTCAGTGTAATTCATCTGTTAACTCAAATCTTCTAAGGATTACGAACATCTTATTCCGTTTTATCTCATTTCCACAAACGCTAGGAAGGTATCCTGATTTTCATTCAGTCTGGCTAGCATAACTATCTGAAACTTTTTTTTTTCCTGGCGTATTCAATTCTTCAACGTCTTCCAGTTATCTCTCTGTTTGCATGTGCACTACCTGATCAAAAGTATCCGCCCTTCCCTTTATAATGGCGTATTGGCCACTAGATGTTACGAGAGGCCGACCCATTGGAATTAAAGGGACCCGGGGGTGTTGTGTTTTCGGTAGAGAAATAGTATCAGCAGAATTGTCGCCCCGGAGAACGCAGTGATTTAAAACATGGACTAGTCACCTTATGTTACCTAAGGAGCAATTCCATCGGTCATATTTCAGCCTTTCTAAATATTTCCAGGTTGACTGTTTGTGGTCTGATTGTGAAGTGGATACCCGGAGAAACAACCACAGATAAACCAAGACCAAGTGTCCCTCATATACTGACGGACACGGACCGCCGAGTATTACTAAAGGTGGTTGTGAAAACTCGCGTTAAATCAGCGGAAGGATTCACTCGTATGTTCCGAAGTTCTACCAGCAGTTCATCCAGCACAATGTGCACAGGGACATAAAACGAATGGTCTAAAATGGCCGAATAGTTCCTCGTTAGACACATGTAGCTGCAAGCGATGCTTGAGGCGTTGTAAAGACGAGTACGCTAGAAAATGACTAGACACGAGGTTTTTGAGTTGAGAATCACGCTGTACCCCGTGGCAATCCGATGAAAGGATCTGGGTGTGATGAAGCCTGAAGAACGTTACCTGAAATCATGTGTAGACTAACATTAGAGCATGGAAGAGGTAGTGTTACGGTGTGAGGAGAATTTTTAGGGGTATGATGTGGTCTCCTTATTGCACTTGAGAAACGCTATGTGCAGATGAATGTAAACATATTACACCGCATTTTTACTGCATATATTAGACTAATAATTCAGAGACAATGGTTGTATCAGCATTACAAATCACTTTTTCATAATGTAGCATCTGTGAGACACAATTATTTATCACCTAACATGCGTGAAATGAACTGGCTATTCCACAGACCCAACATGACTTCAGAGGAACACCTCCAGGATGAGTTAGAGCGGCGACTTCTCTCCAGACCTCAGCATCCGACATCACTACATTCTCTGAATGAGATTTTCACTCTGCAGCGGAGTGTGCGCAGATACGAAATTTACTGGCAGATTAAAGACTGTATGCCGGACCGAGACTCGAACTCGGGACCTTTACCTGTCGCGGGAAAGTGCTCTACCATATGAGCTACCCAAGTACGATTCACGACCCGTCCTCACAGCTTCAGTTCTGCCAGTACCTCGTCTGCTATCTTCCAAACTTCACAGAGGTCCCGAGTTAGAGTCTAGGTCCAGCTCACAGTTTGAATGTGCCAGAAAGTTTTACTACATTCTCTGGTTTCGGCTAATGAAGAAGACTGACTGCTGTTTGTTTGAACTCAGATCATTCAAGCTCGGTCACAACCTGATAACATCATTGGCTGACCTCATTCTTCGACGTTAACTTCGTCGTCCGCTTGAGCCACATTTGGGGTCGGTTCGTCTCAATATTACCGGCTTTTAATGGACTCCCGTCGTTTGTTTCCCATCTGCATCTCGTAAGCTAACAGTTTACATTTTACTCAACATTCAAAATACCACGAATTAAGGATATAGCAAAAGATTTCCAGTTACTAAATCTAAATAAATAAGAATTTAAAATGGAATGTGTGTGTGAGTACCAGTCGGGTATATTATGTAGCTATGCATTCGCAATGCAAATAATAAGCAATGACTCTTATAGGGACGTACGAAAATTTGCAAATCACAGTTTACAATCTGGTGTAGCATTATTTTTACAGAATCCCAAACAATATTTAACATATATTTAGGTTCCAAAATAAAATAATGAGAAACATGTGTGCTGTACATCCAGGGGAACCTTGTCTCTATTTAAAAACTTACTACTTGTAATAATTTTGTAATCTCTCATTGTACTGCAAAACGTATTTTTACAAGACAGATTTGTTTCTCCCACGATTCAAGACCAGAGAAGAGTCCATCAAACTGTTGTTAACGGGCGTCTTCACTCTGAAACTGCATGTTACTTTATAGTTCTGATAGAAGTATCCCTGTGCCACGCTTCCATATCAACCCAGAAAACTCACCATACACCCCCGCTTCTTTCAGGCATGGATGACTGGTGTCTTCCACGGGCGTATCTTACCCAGCAGCGTGACAATGGTCGAATGTGGCTGCCACGATACACGATGAGCTACTCAATCAGAGCCGGCCGGTGTGGCCGTGCGGTTCTACGCGCTTCAGTCTGGAACCGCGTGACCGCTACGGTCGCAGGTTCGAATCCTGCCTCGGGCATGGATGTGTGTGATATCCCTAGGTTAGTTAGGTTTAAGTAGTTCTAAGTTCTAGGGGACTGATGACCTCAGCTGTTAAGTCCCATAGTCCTCAGAGCCATTTGAATCATTTTTGAACTCAATCAGAATTCACGTAACTCGTGAACCAAACGGAAGATACAGATGCGGTCTGTACCAATCAGTTTTAAATATACAAAGCACTGGAATATTTACTAGTGTTTAATACAGAAGACGAAAATAGGCTTCGCATGATGTGTCATTACCAACATAGCATCATGGAACTTGTACCGTACATAGAAAAAATTGCTACAGTATAGTAAAAAAGGTAAGTGGATGAAACATGCAATGAGACAAGCAGCTTTTACACTTTTATTCAAAGACAGTTACAGCACTGAAGCCGTAACGATTTATGATATTTTTACCAAAAGAGAATCACCAAACAGCCGTACCTTCTGAGTTATTTTATATTATTTTGACCTACAGTTTCGGCTCCTCAATATGCCATCTTCATGCCCCATACACATTTCCTGTATGGACGTATATAGACATATGAGCCGTACTGCATCTCGCGCTAGTCCCGTGTCTAGGTTTCTGCCAGACCGTATCGTTTAGTTGGAATGTTTGCGTTGCTCGTCTTATTCTCGTGTTCACTGGCACCACTCGGTTTCGTAAGCGTTGCCAGTCCGCTATTGGCAGCAGAGGCGCTTATCGATATGTAGTTCTGCTGCCCTATCTTTGGGGCGACCTCGTTCTTCTTCTTTGTGGTGTGGACGCGGGAGCAGCAAGGTCCGTGCAGAGCGACAAGACGCCGGGAACGCTGGCGGCGTGTACGGACTGCCGGATCGAAGGGCAGTGGTCACGAGCGTGCATAACCTCGTCGAAACCGGATCCTGCATGTTTCACCCTGTGGCGCATAGCGTCCACTACAATGGACAGCTGTTAATGGTCTTTCCTTTGGCATTTTCAATCAGTCCTGAGGATGAAAATGGACACAGTTCCCTGCAGTGTGCACTCCCTACTGGTGTTGTGTCCTGCATGCATTTTCAGCCTCATGACTGTTTGGAAACGCCAGAGAATTGACCATTAAAAGTTGTCCACTGCAGTGAAACTCATACACCACAGGGTTAAGTTGTGTGCATTGCAATTCGCGTAAAGAAACCTCCACCACTGTGCAATCTCGTGATTCTCCAGTGACTTGGGTCCGTGTTGCTTCTCACAGCGTCGCCGAGGCTAAAAGCGGCGAGTGCAGTACCTGGGGAAGGCGGATCTGATTAGCCTTCCTGAGCATCTAATTACTACTTACAATTTTCAGCTTCTTATATTGTTAAGTTCAACCAGCGGTATTTTTCTGTCTTGTGGCCGCTAACGCCGTAGTTACCTGCTCTTTGGGTTAGTGTATGTATCGGCAGTGTACATTTCAGCGCCTTGCCACGGATGTCGGTGAGGCGCGTAAGTTTGACAGCTTCTTGATTGTAGGTTGGGTGGTGTTCTTCTACCTTAGTGGTAGTCAATCTTTCCTGCTCCGGGCTCTCTAAGCACAGTATTCTGCGGGCGGAGCCCAGACAGCCG